>NC_143046.1:87665000-87715000 GCF_057628025.1 Oncorhynchus mykiss
TCCGAGAGAGAGAGACGTCCTCACACATGGGATGGACGTCGAACGCGGTTTTGTATCGCGGGTGACTAATAAAACACACATGAATATAAAATGGCCTGTTGCGCGCTGTGTGTGTGTGTGTGTGTGTGTGTGTGTGTGTGTGTGTGTGTGTGTGTGTGTGTGTGCGTGAGTAGGAGGAGAAGTCGATGGAGGGTATTGCCACGAGCTTCATGTTTTGATTACCAGTCCAATAAGCCCATTAGAACAGTCAATACAGCCTTTCAAGTCTACCAGGGGTTCCAGCTTACTGCCAGCACACAGTCACACATACACGCCTTTTACACACTTTGTCCTCTATTGCAGACAGAGAGGGAAAATGGCCAACGAGCATATCCATTTTAATCTACATCAGATTTATCTTCTGTTTTTGATGAGTACCTTCTAAATATGAATATAATGGTTGTTTCGTTTTTTGGGAGTTTTTCCCGGAATTCTACGGAATTCTACGCTGCTGTTCTAGAATTTGATTGTTGTATTTTGTCGCTATTCTCTGCACCCCTCATTGCATCAAAGGCTGTCTGCTTCATATGAGGCTAGAGAAGAAGAAGAAGAAGAAACGGCCATTTTGAACCACTTCATCTCTGATCCTTTCTTCTTATAGTAGATGCAGAGAGTATATATATATATATATATATATATATATAGTTACATCTATACTATGTGTATTATTATCTGAAAGAGGCTTTGGTATTAATTAGCCTGTCTGAGATGCTCCGTGTGAGAACAGGGAGGGAAACCTGACGTGCTAAGTGTACAGTGTGTTTGACACAATAGTGCTTATCAACCAAAGAGAGAGCAATGTATGAGCAGATATTACATATGCAGAACCCATGGCTAAGGGAAACGCTGGCATCCTAAATCATTTTTAGTTCATTAAAAAAAAAATATATATATATATATTTATTCTGGCCTGGAAGAACTAGGCTGTAATGTGGCTACATTTCATCCTCATGTCAACCCTTTATCTCCACCAGACATGTAGCCAGATGCCTTGTCACCAAGCGAGGATAATATTTTGCAATCATCAAGTGTGGTGAGTATTATGGGTTGGATAGGTTTCAGCCTGGTTGGGGGCCGGAGGAGAGTGAGAACAGGGTGGATCAAGTCGTGTCTGTCTGTCAATGATGTTTTGATTTTTGATGTGATTGATTGGGTGTTAAGCCAAATCCAAACGGGCTTCGGTTGACACTATTGTTTGGTGCGGCAGGTTCATTCACATGTGAGCAGGTTCATTCACATGTGAGCAGGTTCATTCACATGTGAGCAGGTTCATTCACATGTGAGCAGGTTCATTCACATGTGAGCTCACAGGCCAGTTAAGTTCTTCCGATCTTGTCAAGCTAAAACAGGAAACGGCTTTCCCCAAACTGTCGCCACAAAGTTGGAAGCACATAATAGCCTAAAATGTAATTGTATGCTGTAGCGTTACGATTTCCCTTCACTGGAACTAAGGGGCCTAGCCGGAACCATGAAAAACAGCCCCAGACCATTATTCCTCCTCCACTAAACTGTACAGCTGGCACTATGCATTCGAGCAGGTAGCGTTCTCCTGGCATTCGCCAAAACCAGATTCGTCCTTCGGACTGCCAGATGGTGAAGGGTGATTCATCACTCCAGGGAAGACGTTTCCACTGCTCCAGAGTTCAATGGTGGCGAGCTTTACACCACTCCAGCCGATGCTTGGCGTTGCGCATGGTGATCTAAGGCTTTTGTGCGGCTGCTCGGTCATGGAAACCCATTTCATGAAGCTCCCGACAAACAGTTCTTATGCTGACGTTGCTTCCAGAGGCAGTTTGGAACTCGGTAGTGAGTGTTGCAACAGAGGACAGATGACTTTTATGCGCTTCAGCACTTCAGCACTTGGCAAAACCGTTCTGTGAGCTTGTGTGGCCTACCACTTCGTAGCTGAGCCGTTGTTGCTCCTGGAAGTTTCCACCTCACAATAACAGCACTTACAGTTGACCGAGGCAGTTCTAGCAGGGCAGAAATGTGACGAACTGACTTGTTGGAAAGGTGGCATCATGTGACGGTGCCACGTTGAAAGTCATTGAGCTCTGCAGTAAAGGCCATTCTACTGACCATGTTTGTCTATGGAGATTTCCTGGCTGGGTGCTCGATTTTATACACTTGTCAGCAAACGGGTCTGGCTGAAATAACCCAATCCACCTATTTGAAAGTATGTCCACATATTTTTGTATATATAGTGTATCCCTGACATCATAGTGCACATTCAACATGATGAAACACAAAGAATAGAAAGAGAAATTGTTTTGTATGTTTATATATATATATAAATAAATAAAATATTGGTAAATGTTTTGGGGGGGGGGGGGGGGGGGGAAGCATGGCTTCCCTTGGAATCCATGAATACACACCACTGTAAACAAATATGTAAATATATAAATATATATTTAGTAGGCTGAAGGTTTTGTGGATGTCTCCGATGTAGTGGTTGTTGGTTACTCTCCACCAGAATCAAAACATTACTGCACGGAAGGCGCCAATGTAAACGGAGATTTCTGGATATAAATATGCACTTTATCGAACAAAACATACATGTATTGTGTAACATGATGTCCTATGAGTGTCATCTGATGAAGATCATCAAAGGTTAGTGATTAATTTTATCTATATTTCTGCTTTTTGTGACTCCTATCTTTGGCTGGAAAAAATGGCTGTGTTTTTTCGACTTGGCTATGACCTAACATAATCAATCATATGTTGTGCTTTCGCTGTAAAGCATTTTTGAAATTGGACACGATGGGTAGATTAACAAGATGTTTTTCTTTCATTTGCTGTATTGGACTTGTTAATATGTGAAAGTTACATGTTTCTAAAAATATATTCTTGAATTTTCAGCGGAATGTTGTCGACCTGCGCTAGAAAGGTTGAGGAACAGACACTCTGGCTCTGAGGTGGTGCTACGGACTGTACGCCAGACGGGGTGTCATTGAAGTCTACATATGTCGGATCTTAAAATGACCCATTTTGTCACAGGAGGATAATAAATCCTGCATCAGGAGGAATTTGAAAGGATCTTTAATATTTAGAGTCGCCGCCAGGGGGCAGCTGGAATCAGTGTTTGTAGGCTATTAAACCAGGGCTCTCCAACCCTGTTCTTTCCTGTAGGCTATTAAACCAGGGCTCTCCAACCCTGTTCTTTCCTGTAGGCTATTAAACCAGGGCTGTCCAACCCTGTTCCTTCCTGTAGGCTATTAAACCAGGGATCTCCAACCCTTTTCCTTCCTATAGGCTATTAAACCAGGGCTCTCCAACCCTGTTCCTTCCTGTAGGCTATTAAACCAGGGATCTCCAACCCTGTTCCTTCCTATAGGCTATTACACCAGGGCTCTCCAACCCTGTTCCTGGAGAGATACCCTCCTGTAGGCTATTAAACCAGGGCCCTCCAACCCTGTTCCTGGAGAGCTACCCTCCTGTAGGCTATTAAACCAGGGCTCTCCAACCCTGTTCCTGGAGATACCCTTGTGTAGGTTTAAACCAGGGCTCTCCAACCCTGTTCCTGGAGAGATACCCTCCTGTAGGTTTAAACCAGGGCTCTCCAACCCTGTTCCTGGAGAGATACCCTCCTGTAGGTTTACACCAGGACTCTCCAACCCTGTTCCAGGAGAGATACCCTCCTGTAGGTTTAAACCAGGGCTCTCCAACCCTGTTCCTGGAGAGATACCCTCCTGTAGGTTTAAACCAGGGCTCTCCAACCCTGTTCCTGGAGAGATACCCTCCTGTAGGTTTAAACCAGGGCTCTCCAACCCTGTTCCTGGAGAGATACCCTCCTGTAGGTTTACACTAGGACTCTCCAACCCTGTTCCTGGAGAGATACCCTCCTGTAGGTTTAAACCAGGGCTCTCCAACCCTGTTCCCGGAGAGATACCCTCCTGTAGGCTATTAGACCAGGGCCCTCCAACCCTGTTCCTGGAGAGCTACCCTCCTGTAGGCTATTAAACCAGGGCTATCCAACCCTGTTCCTGGAGAGATACCCTCCTGTAGGTTTACACCAGAACTCTCCAACCCTGTTCCAGGAGAGATACCCTCCTGTAGGTTTACACTAGGACTCTCCAACCCTGTTCCTGGAGAGATACCCTCCTGTAGGTTTAAACCAGGGCTCTCCAACCCTGTTCCTGGAGAGATACCCTCCTGTAGGTTTAAACCAGGGCTCTCCAACCCTGTTCCTGGAGAGATACCCTCCTGTAGGTTTACACCAGGGCTCTCCAACCCTGTTCCTGGAGAGATACCCTCCTGTAGGTTTACACCAGGGCTCTCCAACCCTGTTCCTGGAGAGATACCCTCCTGTAGGTTTAAACCAGGGCTCTCCAACCCTGTTCCTGGAGAGATACCCTCCTGTAGGTTTAAACCAGGGCTCTCCAACCCTGTTCCTGGAGAGATACCCTCCTGTAGGTTTAAACCAGGGCTCTCCAACCCTGTTCCTGGAGAGATACCCTCCTGTAGGTTTAAACCAGGGCTCTCCAACCCTGTTCCTGGAGAGATACCCTCCTGTAGGTTTAAACCAGGGCTCTCCAACCCTGTTCCTGGAGAGATACCCTCCTGTAGGTTTAAACCAGGGCTCTCCAACCCTGTTCCTGGAGAGATACCCTCCTGTAGGTTTTTCGCTCCAACCCTAATTTAACACACCTGATTCTAATAATTTGCTGGTTGATATGCTGAATGAGGTCAATTACAACTGGGGTTTGAGTGTTAACCTACAGGAGGGTAGCTCTCCAGGAACAGTGTTGAATATGCAATTTAAAAGAGAGGCCGTTGTCAATTAAAATGCCAAGATATTTATATGAGGTTATGTTAGTGGAATTCTAAATTCCTCTGTATTATTTTCCCAATCAGAATTAAGTACTCTGTCATTGCATTCTATGGGATCGTAAAACCCATATTATTATTATAGGAATGGACAGAGCCCCAGTCTTAAACTCAGGTAACAGCGTTTATTACAAGAGAGTACTGCCCAAGAATACAATGAACCTTACATTTAAAGAGACAACATAAAATGACATCATCAGTTTCCCACCCCCTCTCCGATCCACACAATAGCGCAGTGTCTTCAGTTCTGGAGATCTTCTTCTACTTCCCTCATTAAACAAAACATTCCAATCTGTCTAAAAGACATCTTCTCCTCCACTACTGGAACATCAAAGACCATTCTTATCTGTCAGAAAAGATATGCCCTCCTTCTCCCTTTCCCACAAGGTACAGATAATTAATTTGTTTTACTTACATTTTCAGTAACAGCTTAACCAAGAACCCATACATTTCATACCATAATATAATAGTATTAAAATAACTGGTTCTAATTTAAATGTATGCATAATTAATCATTTCAACTATAATTTCCTCCAACAGGTTACAACCTCAATTTCCTTGCCCTGACAGGTAGTAATAGGTGAAAGGTTCAGAGGTCTATTTCTTGCTTTAGAAAACACCATTAGTTTAGTTTTGTCAGTATTGAGGATAAGCTTCAATTGACACAAGGAATGTTGAACAGTATAAAAAGCAGTTTGCAAGTTCTGGAAAGCTTTTGTAAGAGACGAGGCACAACAGTAAATAACAGTATCATCAGCATAAAAATTAAGTTGTGCATTTTGGACATTTTTGTCTAAGTTATTTATATAAATAGTGAATAAGAGAGGACCAAGTACAGAGCCTTGGGGCACACCATTCAAGACGGACAATTTAACATACATAAGCCCATCAAATTTTACCAGGGGTGACAGCGTTGAGATTTGCCAATAATTATTTAAAAGATTTGGATCTCCCCCTTTTAAAAGTGGTAGGACAAATGCTGATTTCCAGATCTTTCAATTTCATTACATTCCAGGGTTAGATTGAACAGATTTGTAAGTGGTTCAGCTATGAAATCAGCTGCCAGATTTAAAAAGCAGGGATCCAAAAGATCGGGACCTGCAGGCTCTCTCTGATCTAAGGATTCAGGGCTTGATGTACCACCTGCACTGAGAATGGCAAATAGCTAAAAGTTTGACCAGCTCTCACGGCTTCAAGTAAGCGTTGTATGCTCTCGTTGGCTGGTCCTCGCTACATATTCGTCGCCAAACCCACTGGCTCCAGGTCATCTATAAGCCTTTGCTAGGTAAAGCTCCGCCTTATCTCAGCTCACTGGTCACCATAGCAATATCTCCCTCACTAACTTTAAAGCATCAGCTGTCAGAGCAGCTTACCGATCGCTGCAGCTGTACACAGCCCATCTGTAAATAGCCCATCCAACCAACTACCTACCTCATCCCCATATTTGTTTTTGTTTTTCTGCTCTTTTGCACACCAGTATTTCTACTTGCACATCCTCATCTGCACATCTATCAGTTCAATGTTAATCTGCTAAATTGTAATTACTTCACCACTATTGGCCTATTTATTGCCTTACCCCCTTACTTCATTTGCACACACTGTATATAGACTTTATTTTCTCTCTATTGTGTTATTATCTGTACGCTTGTTTATTCAATGTGTAACTCCGTGTTGTTGTTTGTGTCGCACTGATTTGCTTTATCTTGGCCAGGTCGCAATTGTAAATGAGAACTTGTTCTCAACTGGCCTTTCTGGTTAAATAAAGGTGAAATACAAATCAGCACCTTTCCCTCCTCTCTACCATCTCCCCTCCCTATCATTCCTACCTCACTCCCCTTCTTTCTCCCCTTATCCTCAACACCCCATCATCCTCACTCCCCCACTTCTCCCCTTGTCCTCACACCCCCCCTCTTCCTCACTCCCCTCTCCTAGGTGGCTGACAGAAGGATAATTCCATAGAAAAGAGACAAAAAAACGGTCTATATTTTTTTTTTGCAAATTGCGAGCAGAACAATCTCAGCCGCTAAGTTCCAGCCTCTACTCCGACCAACACAACAGCCCCAGACTCAGCTTCGTTATTGGTAGAGCTCTGCTACTTGACCCGAGCCTGACGGCCCCAACATTATACATGGGGTTTAGGGCCGGGTAGGGTCTGGTTTTTCATCAATAACTAGGGCAGGGCTTTGGTATCACTGACATTTTGAAGCTGAGCCGTTTGATAGTGCTCTGCTGCACAGTACAGTCATATCTGACTAAGATCACAATATAGCCGGGCCTTAAATTTGGCAGAAGCAAATCGGGCTTGTTTAAGGTAGGGCCTGAACTTCACGGCCTGGGTAAGGTTCGGGCTTAAAATTCATACACTTGCCGGGCTCTAATCCCAGGCCTCCAACCCATCCACCAGAACCCAGTTTTATGCTGCGTTCACATGCTTGTCGGAACTAGGAAGCTGACATTCCCGACTTGCTAACTGGCTGAAGAAAGATGATCCCAACCCCAACTTGAAAAAAATACCAAAATCAACCAATAGGAGGGCTCTACGCAAATAACTTATGTTCATTTTAACTCAGAGGTTCTGAGTTTCTGATAACACGTGAACACGGCATTACCCCCCTATTTTCTAGTTTGTTTTTTATTTACGTATAGCCAGGGTCAGAAGACACTCAGACATTTACAAACACAGCATGTGTGTTTAGTGAGTCCTCCAGATCAGAGGCAGTAGGGATGACCAGGGATGTTCTCTGTTTAGTGAGTCCTCCAGATCAGAGCCAGTAGGGATGACCAGGGATGTTCTCTGTTTAGTGAGTCCTCCAGATCAGAGCCAGTAGGGATGGACCAGGGATGTTCTCTGTTTAGTGAGTCCTCCAGATCAGAGGCAGTAGGGATGACCAGGGATGTTCTCTGTTTAGTGAGTCCTCCAGATCAGAGGCAGTAGGGATGACCAGGGATGTTCTCTGTTTCGTGAGTCCTCCAGATCAGAGGCAGTAGGGATGACCAGGGATGTTCTCTGTTTAGTGAGTCCTCCAGATCAGAGGCAGTAGGGATGTCCAGGGATGTTCTCTGTTTCGTGAGTCCTCCAGATCAGAGGCAGTAGGGATGACCAGGGATGTTCTCTGTTTAGTGAGTCCTCCAGATCAGAGGCAGTAGAGATGACCAGGGATGTTCTCTGTTTAGTGAGTCTGCCAGATCAGAGACAGTAGGGAGGACCAGGGATGTTCTCTGTTTAGTGAGTCCTCCAGATCAGAGCCAGTAGGGATGACCAGGGATGTTCTCTGTTTAGTGAGTCCTCCAGATCAGAGGCTAGTAGGGATGACCAGGGATGCTCTCTGTTTAGTGAGTCCTCCAGATCAGAGGCAGTAGGGATGACCAGGGATGTTCTCTGTTTAGTGAGTCCTCCAGATCAGAGGCAGTAGGGATGACCAGGGATGTTCTCTGTTTAGTGAGTCCTCCAGATCAGAGGCAGTAGGGAGGACCAGGGATGTTCTCTGTTTAGTGAGTCCTCCAGATCAGAGGCAGTAGGGATGACCAGGGATGTTCTCTGTTTAGTGAGTCCTCCAGATCAGAGGCAGTAGGGATGACCAGGGATGTTCTCTGTTTAGTGAGTCCTCCAGATCAGAGGCAGTAGGGATGACCAGGTATGTTCTCTGTTTAGTGAGTCCTCCAGATCAGAGACAGTAGGGACGACCAGGGACGTTCTCTGTTTAGTGAGTCCTCCAGATCAGAGCCAGTAGGGATGGACCAGGGACGTCCTCTTGATAAGTGTGTAAGAATCTGACCATTTTCCTGTCCAAATGTAAACGAGTACTTTTTGGGTGTCAGGTTGAAAATGTATGTTGTAAAAAGAACATGTGATTCCTCTCATCTAGGTTGGGGTGGGCAATTGAGATTGCGTCGTCTATGGATCTGTTGGGGTCCGTACGCAAATTGGAGTGGAGAGCTACCGTCCTGTAGGTTTTCAGTCCAACCCTAATCTAACTTCGACCTGATTCTAATAATTAGCTGGCTAATAAATTTAATCAGGTTAGTTACAACTGGGGTTAGAGTGTAAACCTACAGGATTGTAAGCACTCCCGGAACATGGCTGGAGACCCCTGGTCTAAGGTGTCTTGGTGATGATGGAAGTTGATGTGTTGCCATAACCAGCCTCTCAAAGCACTTCCCGATGACAGATGTGAGTGCTACAGGGTGGTAGTCATTGTGGCATGGAGCCTTAAAGAGTTCTTGGGAACATGAATGATGGTGGTTATAAGACATGAGCGGATTACAGACTGGGACAAGGAAAGGTTGAAAATAACCCTGAATATGCCTGCCAGCTGAACTGCTCTGAGAACGCTCCCTGGAATACCTTCTAGCCCCCTGTTAACCTGATTAAATACCTTCCTCGTGCCGGCCTTAGAGAGCGGGATCACCCAGTTCTCTGGGTTGGTGGGGGGGGGGGGGGGGGAGGACTCACGCACAGCACGGTGTTGTTATTGTCGAAGCGTGCATCACATACATTGCGTTTGTCTGGAAGAGAGGCATCTATCCATAATAGAGACTGTAGCTAGCCCCTGACACATGGGAAGGCATCAGAGCCTGTGTAATATGATTCCACCTTATTCCTATATTGTCCTTTTGCTAGTTTGATGACTCTGCGGAGGTCGTAGCAGGACTTCCTGTACTTGTTCCTGTCCTCAGTCGTAGCCTCTTGGTAAGCAACTCCAGTGTATATTTGGCCTTGTGTTTTAGGTTATTGTCCTGCAGAAAGGTGAATTTGTCTCCCAGTGTCTGTTGGAAAGCAGACTGAACCAAGTTTTCCACTAGGATTTTGCCAGTGCTTAGCTGTATTCTGTTTATTTTTATCCTAAAAAAAACTCCCTATTCCTTGCCAATGACAAGCATACTCATAACATGATGCAGCCACCACCATGATGGTACTCAGTGACGTGTTGGATTTGCCCCAAACATAACGCTTCGTATTCAGGACAGAAAGTGCATTTCTTCGTCACATTTTTATCAGTTTTACTTTAGAGCCTTGTTGCAAACAGGATGCAGTGGGGCCACACCGATTTAACAAAAAAAAAATGTTTTTATTAAAATACAAATATAGGTTATTGTATGGGACTTATCAATCCTTTTGCGAAACATAATTAGAAAAAGAAGTGTTTTTGTGTGGGATTTTTACGTGTAGGTTAGGCGGGCTAATGCCAAGGGGGACTACTGTGAGGCTAATGTAAACTAACTTGCAAAAACAGAGAAAGAGAACAACAAACAACAAAAAAAATCTCATTCCAAAGGAAAATTCAGCAGCTACAGAAAAAACGTGAGTGGAACAAGAAACCACGAGGACGAGGGAAATAAAACACCTTGATGTTTTCCTTGAATACGGATTTAACTCCGTCGAAGTAAAAGTGGGGGAGCAGAGGCCTCACTGTCTCATACGTTCAGTGTCTCTGGACAACAACAAGAGACTGTAAGCCAACGAAATTACAGCGGCATTTGGAAACCAAGCATCTGGTTGGCAAAACAAGATACTTTTTAACAGGGGATGGATTGTCAGAAGAGCGTGATAAGGAATGTGGCCTGCACACCAGCAAGTGTCTCGTCTCATCTCCAAGCCGTAACCTATTGGGGAATAGCAGGCTGCCATTGACATAGTTAGGACAGTGACAGCAGACAGCGCAGTGTCAGATACGTCCAAAGAGCAGCTGATGTCCCGATTCAGGGAGTCGGAGTTTGCCGTACGGTTGGATGAGGCAACAGATGTGGTGAAGGAGGCCTATTTTAGTTGCTTTTGTGAGGTACAATTCAGGACAACGTTTTGTTCTGTAAATCAATCGGAAAGGGAGGGCCAACTGGGCGTGGAGTTATTTTTAAATCCTGATTGATTTTTTTCCTTGAGAATGATTTGAAGTGGGATGCCTGTGGTGTTATCTACACAGACGGAAACCCCCCGGCTATTACTGGGTTCGCCCGGAGAATTAAAAGCAACAACAACAACGAAAAAAGACTCGTAATGTGCAGTGGGAATCACTACATAATCCACCGGGAAGCACTTGCCACTCTGGGTAAAAGAAGAAGAGCGGATATCAGATATCTTTGAAAAGCTGAACTCCCTGAATCTGTCTCTGCAATTTGTCATGTTCCCGAAAGAAAGGTAGAGCTGTGGAAAACATCACAATACCATTCTAACATCTCGCTAGTGAACGATGCCACTTTATTTTTATTTATATTACCTTTATTTAACTAGGCAAGTCAGTTAAGAACAAATTCTTATTTTCAATGACGGCCTAGGAACAGTGGGTTAACTGCCTGTTCAGGGGGCAGAACGACAGATTTGTACCTTGTCAGCTCAGGGATTTGAACTTGCAACCTTTCGGTTACTAGTCCAACGCTCTAACCACTAGGCTACCCTGCCGCTAGTGAACGATGCCATTGGCGATAATGAGTGATTACTTGACAACCTTGAAGTCCAGTCTGGAAAAATACGTCCCAGAGAACAGCTCCCAAGATTCAGATCAAGATCACTCACCCCTTTCTGGTGGACATCGTCATCTCTCCATGGAAATCCAGGATCAGCTGACCTGTGAACTTCAGTTGCAAAGACAGCGAGTTCTGGTTGAAAGCTGACAGACTACGCAGCTCTCACAAGATATAGTCAAATCAGAGCTCTCCTGCCATTCGAATCAGCCTACCTGTGTGAGCTTGGCTTCTAATGTTTTTGGCCGTGTTGGAAAACCAAGTACAGATCCAGGCTTGAAGTGGAGGACAACCTTGAGACTTTCTGTATCCAAAATATCTCGAAGAAAGAAGAAAGAAGAAGAAGGAAGAAGAAGGAAGAAGAAGGAAGAAGGAAGAAGGTAGTAGTGATACTAACACCAAATATATATTTTTGATATGAGGATTTTCTGAATGAGGCCATACATGCTCAAATATGAGGTCATCAATCCATTCAAAATTATTTGCTGAAGTGATATGATTAAATCATTTTGCTCAAAATGCCAAGAGTATGCAAAGCTGTCATCAAGGCAAAGGGTGATTTACTTAGAAGAATCTAAAATATATGTTGATTTATTTAATACTTTTCCGGGGGGTTACTCTATGATTCCATGTGTGTTATTTCACAGTTGAGGTCCCCTTGAATGAGTAGGTGTGTCCAAACTTTTGACTGGTACTCGCTAACCACATCATGATATATAGGCATCCGATGCCTGACTGCACAGTCGATGATGTGGCAGGAAACCATTGGTTGATACATGTCGTCGGCTAGGAACTCAACCAGTGCGTGAGGTGTACTATTTCTGCTTCCATTTCCCCAGGAAGTACCGGACTTCCTCCTCCTTTTGGCTCATCCGAGGATCATTATGATATTCATAACAGATCAAACTGAATAAAAAGGAGTTTGTTTCAAAGGAGAAAAAAAAAAGGTTTGTAGACCATACAAGTGAATAAACAAACAAAACAACATTCTCTGTTTTCTGTTTTATTTGGGTTTCCATGTCTGATGTCCGACACACTCAAACCAACCACAGTACAGAGGGGAAGTGAGGTGAAGTGGAAGTCGTCTCTAAGCCAGACGTTTTCTTAACTCAGTTCTGGGGATCTCAAAGTTTTGGGGTTTTTGGTCCTAATATATATATACACCATTCAGCAGATGCTTTTATCCCACGCATGCATACGTTTTACGTATGAGTGGTCCCGGGAATCGAACCCACTACCCTGGTGTTTACAAGCGTCATGCTCTACCAACTGAGCTACAGAGCACTACACAGCTGTTTCAAATAAGCAGAGCTTGATATTGTGTTGATTATTTGAAATAGTCCGTAATGCTAGGGCAACAGCAGAAACATGCACCCCTTGGGGTTCCCAGGAAAGAGATTGTGATCCAGGGCCAGGTATGTTTTCATTCCCCTAAAGGTTTAGGTTAATATTGAGGGTTTTACAGTCATCTTACTAGGCAGAAACTGGTTAATCAACGTTGTTTCAACAACAACAAAATCTATGTGATGACATTGAATGAACGATGTGGAAAATGACTTCCCTTCAGGGTTGGGGGCCAATTCCCATATCAACTCCAGTCAATTCAGGAAGTACGTTGAAATGTATATTCTCGCCAATGAGAAACATTTGGAATTTGATTTACTTTCGGAATTAAAACCGAATTTGAGGGCAACCCTGCTTCCTTACAGGTCGGTACAAAGACTACAACCCTGCTTCTCTACAGGTCGGTACAAAGACTACAACCCTGCTTCTCTACAGGTCGGTACAAAGACTACAACCCTGCTTCCTTTCAGGTCGGTACAAAGACTACAACCCTGCTTCCTTTCAGGTCGGTACAAAGACTACAACCCTGCTTCCTTACAGGTCGGTACAAAGACAGTATATGAGTGAGAGAAAACATGCAACACTTCTGATTTTATAAAACAGGCAAAAAGGACAAAAGTTGTTCAACACAGTTCGTGTTGTAAGACAAACGCAAAATGATTTAAAGTTCGGACATATTCATAACAATTAATGATTTATTTATGATTTATTTTTTTTGGTATCGTTCTCTCACTTTGCTACCTTGTATGAGAGGAGAGAAACCCGTCATCGCTTTAATACAAACGTCATTTGTAAATTCACGAGTTCACTTTTCATAACAGTTTAGGCAGATACGAGGCTAGTCCAGGCCAATAACAAAACTAAAAACAAGACAACTGTCCTGGCCAGTTACGGCAAATACTGCTAGCCAGTACATAAAAACACCCTCAACACGTACTGTCTAAGACAACCGACGAACAGAAATACCGGGGTCACATCGTCTCTTTCACCGACTGGTTAACTGCCTGCCTGCATGACAAACAAAAAATAACTGATTTGACCAGAGACCGAGAGGGAGATGGAGAGAGATACACATAAAAAGAGAGGTATAGGATGCATGCCGTGCAGCTGTTTAGTTTTGTAGATAAAAAAAAAAGACGTTTTTGTTTGCCCCAGGATTTGGAGAAGCCCTTTGTGCTCTCTTCCTCCCTCACTCCTTCCTCCTCTTCTTCTTCTTCACCTCCTCATTTCAGCTCCTCCACCTCTTGTTTGACCTCGGTTACGTAGTGGTGATCCTTCCCATGAGCCACTTCCATGATGGCGATCGCCTGGACAGGAAATCAGGAAGTGACACGTTACACATTGACGTTTGTTGGTCGTCACTATCTAGCCAAGTTACAAAGACCCTGACAATTTTTTAAAAATTATATATTTAAAGAAAACTGATTTTAAACCTAACCACCCTGAAAAGCGTATGCCTAACTTTTAATTATTATTATTTATTTTTCATACATTTTTACGATTCAGCAAATGTGGACTTTGCAGCTTGGACATCTAGTGGGAACCCTAGGTCAGGGATATCTGACTACGCCAGAGAGCTACAGAAATACAAACCCTGGGTATTCCATCTCTGTAGTAACACACCTGATTCAATTGATCAATGTGTGTGTGTGTGTGTGTACTTCCTGAATGCCCTGGTGAATGACGGGGCTTACCTTCTTTAATGCCTTGACTCCCTGGGTCTTCCTCTCAAGTCCCAGGTAGAGACGGCCCAGTTTCAGGTACATGGAGGCCACGTTCAGAGAATAGGCTGGGTAGTGGACACTGGAAACACAGGAGAGATGAAACAATCAATCAGAGAGCAGGCTGGGTAGTAGACACTGGACACACAGGAGAGATGAACCAATCAGAGAACAGGCTGGGTAGTGAAATGTAAACGCTGTTTACAGACTTTTTTATTTTATTTGGGGAGCGCGTTTACCCAGCTTTTGAAGGAAAATGCATTGAAAGGGAGACTTCCTTCACTCAGAGGGAGACTTCCTTCACTCAGAGGGAGACTTCCTTCACTCAGAGGGAGACTTCCTTCACTCAGAGGGAGACTTCCTTTACTCAGAGGGAGACTTCCTTCACTCAGAGGGAGACTTCCTTCACTCAGAGGGAGACTTCCTTTACTCAGAGGGAGACTTCCTTTACTCAGAGGGAGACTTCCTTCACTCAGGGGAGACTTCCTTTACTCAGAGGGAGACTTCCTTCACTCAGAGGGAGACTTCCTTCACTCAGAGGGAGACTTCCTTCACTCAGAGGGAGACTTCCTTCACTCAGAGGGAGACTTCCTTCACTCAGAGGGAGACTTCCTTCACTCAGAGGGAGACTTCCTTCACTCAGAGGGAGACTTCCTTCACTCACAGGGAGACTTCCTTCACTCACAGGGAGACTTCCTTCACTCAGAGGGAGACTTCCTCCACTCAGAGGGAGACTTCCTCCACTCAGAGGGAGACTTCCTCCACTCAGAGGGAGACTTCCTTCACTCAGAGGGAGACTTCCTTCACTCAGAGGGAGACTTCCTTCACTCAGAGGGAGACTTCCTTCACTCAGAGGGAGACTTCCTTCACTCAGAGGGAGACTTCCTTCACTCAGAGGGAGACTTCCTTCACTCAGAGGGAGACTTCCTTCACTCAGAGGGAGACTTCCTTCACTCAAAAATAGCGTTTCTTGTACACATGACTAAGTCTCTTTGGATAAAAGCGTCTGCTGTATGTTTTAGTCACCTGTATGGTTGAATGATCTTCTCTCCGTAGCTCATGGCTCCGTCCCAGTCCTGCATGTACAGACAGACTCCCATGGCCTGGTACATCATGTGAAGCACGTATACGTTAGTGTCTGCAAATATAGAGCTCATCTTCTCCTGGCTCAACTCACAGATCTCCAGCAGGTCACTAGGGGGTGCTAGAGGGTCAAGGACTCAATACAACAGATTATTTATTTATTTCACCTACTGGTACTGGACCTACTGGTACTGGACCTACTGGTACTGGACCTACTGGTACTGGACCTACTGGTACTGGACCTACTAGTACTGGACCTACTGGTACTGGACCTACTGGTACTGGACCTACTGGTACTGGACCTACTGGTACTGGACCTACTAGTACTGGACCTACTGGTACTGGACCTACTGGTACTGGACCTACTGGTACTGGACCTACTGGTACTGGACCTACTGGTACTGGACCTACTACAATCAATCAAATGTATTTATAATGCCCGTCTTACATCAGCTGATATCTCAAAGTGCTGTACAGAAACCCAGCCTAAAACCCCCAAAACAACAAGCAATGCAGGTGTAGAAGCACGTTGGCAAGGAAAAACTCCCTAGAAAGGCCAGAACCTAGGAAGAAACCTAGAGAGGAACCAGGCTATGAGGGGTGGCCAGTCCTCTTCTGGCTGTGCTTGGGTCTACATGGGTCACAAACAACACAGGAACTGAATACCTGACATTTCCATATTTCCATAGCGTAGCACCCACCCCCCCCCCCCCCCCTCTGTCAATCAAACCCTCCCACACTGTATCCAGGTACTGTGGTAGCAGCCATAAGAGCACAGATAAAAATGACTCCTACAGAGTTAGGTATAAAAGGGTCAACTCTTGTTCTCTTATATCGATTGTTGGGCTCTTTTTATACTCAACAACTTGTCTGTTGATTCGCTTAGCTAATTTACGCTGTTGAGGAAGAGAGGCAATTATGCATTTCACTTTACCATTCACTATATTGTGCACGTGACAAATAAACTGATTTGAGCGAGGGAGAGAGAGAAGGAGGGAGAGAAGGAGAGAGAGGAGGTATAGAAGGAGGGAGAGAAGGAGGGAGATAAAGTGAGTGTGGGGATGGAGAGAGCGAAGGAGGGAGAGAAGGAGGGAGGGAAGGAGGGAGAGAAGGAGGGAGAGAAGGAGGGAGAGAAGGAGGGAGAGAAGGAGAGAGCGAAGGAGAGAGCGAAGGAGAGAGCGAAGGAGAGAGAGAAGGAGGGAGAGAAGGAGGGAGAGAAGGAGGGAGAGAAGGAGGGAGAGAAGGAGAGAGCGAAGGACGCGTAGAAACTAAGAGGTGTACAGTAGAGAAAAGGATATTCTTGTAGTGCTTAGCTCTACGGAACTCTTCAATAACATTCCTGGCATAGTGAACCATCTTTCTGACCTCCTCTGGCTGTGGAGGAGAGCTCAACTTTTGAAGCGCCATCTTACCTCCATCCTAGAGACAGTAGAGAGAGACAAGAGACACAGAAGAGAGATATACAGAAGAGAGAGAGACAGAAGAGCGAGAGACAGACAGAAGAAAGAGAAGAGAGACAGAAGAGACACAGGAGAGAGAGAGACAGAAGAGACACAGAAGAGAGAGACAGAAGAGACACAGAAGAGAGAGAGACAGAAGAGACACAGAAGAGAGAGACAAAAGAGACACAGAAGAGACACAGAAGAGAGAGATACAGAAGAGAGAGAGACAGAAGAGCGAGAGACAGACAGAAGAAAGAGAAGAGAGACAGAAGAGACACGAGAGAGAGAGACAGAAGAGACACAGGAGAGAGAGACAAAAGAGACACAGAAGAGAGAGACAAAAGAGAGACAGGAGAGAGACAGGAGAGAGACAGGAGAGAGAGAGACAGAAGAGACACAGGAGAGAAAGACAGAAGAGACACAGAAGAGAGAGAGACAGAAGAGACACAGAAGAGAGAGAGACAGAAGAGACACAGAAGAGAGAGAGACAGAAGAGAGACAGACAGACAGAAGAAAGAGAAGAGAGACAGAAGAGACACAGAAGAGAGAGAGACAGAAGAGACACAGAAGAGAGAGAGACAGAAGAGACACAGGAGAGAGAGACAGAAGAGACACAGAAGAGAGAGACAAAAGAGACACAGAAGAGAGAGACAAAAGAGACACAGAAGAGACACAGAAGAGAGACAGGAGAGAGACAGGAGAGAGAGAGACAGAAGAGACACAGAAGAGAGAGAGACAGAAGAGACACAGAAGAGAGAGAGACAGAAGAGAGAGAGAGACAAAAGAGAGACATCTGAAACTGAAAGAAATGAGGGCTAGAATGGCTCCAGAGGGGATTGCATGTATTCTAGTTTTCACACGAGGACACGCAGACCAATAACTAACACACACACAGCTGCAGTCTTCTTTACTGCAGTGCGTCTCACACCTTTACTGCAGTCACAGTGTGTGACCCACCCAGTTTTAGGAATTGTCCTTGTCTTGTATGGAGAGGGAAGAGGAGAAGGTTAGCCCTATTCCTGGAGAGATACCCTCCTGTAGGTTTACACCAGGGCTGCTAGTAGTAGTAGTAGTAGTAGTAGTAGTAGTTGTAGTATTAGTATTAGTGGTAGTAGTAGTAGTAGTGGTAGTAGTAGTAGTAGTAGTAATACTAGTAGTAGTAGTAGTAGTAATACTAGTAGTAGTAGTAGTAGTAGTAGTAGTAGTAGTAGTAGTAGTAATATTGGTAGTAGTAATAGTAGTATTGGTAGTAGTAATAGTAGTATTGGTAGTAGTAATAGTAGTATTGGTATTAGTAGTAGTAGTAGTAGTAGTAGTATTAGTAGTATTAGTATTAGTGGTAGTAGTGGTATTAGTAGTAGTATTAGTATTAGTGGTAGTAGTAGTAGTAGTAGTAGTAGTAGTAGTAGTAGTAGTAATACGAGTAGTAGTAGTAGTAATACTAGTAGTAGTAGTAGTAGTAGGTGGTAGTAGTAGTAGTAGTAATAGTAGTAGTAATAGTAGTATTGGTAGTAGTAATAGTAGTATTGGTATTAGTAGTAGTAGTAGTAGTAGTAGTAGTAGTAGTAGTGGTAGTAGTAGTAGTAGTATTGGTGGTAGTAGTAGTAGTAGTAATAGTAGTAGTAATAGTAGTATTGGTAGTAGTAATAGTAGTAGAGGTAGTAGTAGTAGTATTGGAAGTAATACTAGTAGTAGCAATGGTAGTAGTAGTAGTAATACTAGTAATAGTAATACTAGTAGTAGTAATACTAGTAATAGTAATACTAGTAGTAGTAGTAGTAGTAATACTAGTAGTAGTAGTAGTAGTAGTAGGTGGTAGTAGTTGTAATACTAGTAGTAGTAGTAGTAGTAGTAATAATACTAGTAGTAGTAGTAGTAGTAGTAGTAGTAGTAGTAGCAATGGTAGTAGTAATAGTAGTATTGGTAATAGTAATAGCATTGGTAGTAGTAGTAATAGTGGAAGTAGTAGTGTTTTCATAGGCTGTGTGCTAGTTACAGTGACCTCGTATGGTCTGGTTTGTACATCTGTGGTTACTACGTTATTGTACTGTACCTTAGACCGTGTGGCACACTCATTACACACGCAGGTAAAGAAGTATGAATCCCTCAGTCTCTCGTTCCTGTCGTCTGTCGGGTAGAGCAGGTCAATGTAACTGTTGAAGATCTACACAAAGAGAGGAAGGGTTAACAGGACAGACACAGGGAGAGAGAGGAAGGGTTAACAGGACCTCCACAGAGAGAGAGGAAGGGTTAACAGGACCTCCACAGAGAGAGAGAGAGAGAGAGAGGAAGGGTTAACAGGACCTCCACAGAGAGAGAGAGAGAGGAAGGGTTAACAGGACCTCCACAGAGAGAGAGAGAGAGGAAGGGTTAACAGGACCTCCAGAGAGAGAGAGAGAGAGGAAGGGTTAACAGGACCTCCACAGAGAGAGAGAGAGAGGAAGGGTTAACAGGACCTCCACAGAGAGAGAGAGAGAGGAAGGGTTAACAGGACCTCCACAGAGAGAGAGAGAGAGGAAGGGTTAACAGGACCTCCAGAGAGAGAGAGAGAGAGAGGAAGGGTTAACAGGACCTCCACAGAGAGAGAGAGAGGAAGGGTTAACAGGACCTCCACAGAGAGAGGAAGAGGAAGGGTTAACAAGACCTCCACAGAGAGAGAGAGAGAGGAAGGGTTAACAGGACCTCCACAGAGAGAGAGAGAGAGGAAGGGTTAACAGGACCTCCAGAGAGAGGAAGGGTTAACAGGACCTCCACAGAGAGAGAGAGAGGAAGGGTTAACAGGACCTCCACAGAGAGAGAGAGAGAGGAAGGGTTAACAGGACCTCCAGAGAGAGAGAGAGAGAGGAAGGGTTAACAGGACCTCCACAGAGAGAGAGAGAGAGGAAGGGTTAACAGGACCTCCACAGAGAGAGGAAGAGGAAGGGTTAACAAGACCTCCACAGAGAGAGAGAGAGAAAGGAAGGGTTAACAGGACCTCCACAGAGAGAGAGTGGAAGGGTTAACAGGACCTCCACAGAGAGAGAAAAAGAGGAAGGGTTAACAGGACCTCCACAGAGAGAGGAAGAGGAAGGGTTAACAGGACCTCCACAGAGAGAGGAAGAGGAAGGGTTAACAGGACCAGGGTTCGAGTTCAGGTTTATTGGGTGTGTGGTATGGTGTGTGAGTGTTCAGGGTGTGTGGCTTGGTTCTTTTATCCTTGTTTGAACCTAAAAACCCTAAAAAGTAAAGCAAGGAAAATCCCCACGAGGATAGAAGAACATAACGTGTGTCTCAGCGTGTGTGTGTGTGTCTCAGCGTGTGTGTGTGTGTGTCTGTGCGTGCCTCGGCGTGTGTGCGTGCCTCGGCGTGTGTGTGTCTCAGCGTGTGTGTGTCTCAGCGTGTGTGTGTCTCAGCGTGTGTGTGTCTCAGCGTGTGTTCAGGCCAGGTCTCACCTCGTCTCCAGGCTGGATGTCCTGCACGGCTCGTACCTCAGCTACTGTCCCCTTATAGGTGACGATGACGTTAGGACTACAACTATGGTTCATCAACGCTACACTGGAGGGAGAGAGGAGAGAGGGAGGAGAGGGAGAGGGAGGAGAGGGAGAGGGAGGGAGGAGAGGAAGGAGAGGGAGGAGAGGGAGGAGAGGGAGGAGAGGAAGGAGAGGGAGGGAGGAGAGAGGGAGGAGAGGAAAGAGGGGGAGGAAAGAGGGAGAGAGAGGAGAGGGAGGAGAGGGAGGGAGGAGAGGAAGGAGAGGGAGGAGAGGGAGGAGAGGAAGGAGAGGAAGGAGAGGAAGGAGAGGGAGGGAGGAGAGAGGGAGGAGAGGAAAGAGGGGGAGGAAAGAGGGGGAGGAAAGAGGGAGGAAAGAGGGAGGAGAGGAAGGAGAGGGGGAGGAAAGAGGGAGAGGAAGGAGAGGGGGAGGAAAGAGGGAGAGAGAGGAGAGGGGGGGAAAGAGGGAGGAAAGAGGGGGGAAAGAGGGGGAGGAAAGAGGGAGGAAAGAGGGAGGAAAGAGGGGGGAAAGAGGGGGAGGAGAGGGAGAAAAGAGGGAGGAGAGAGGGGAGAGAGAGGGAGGAGAGGGAGAGGGAAGAAAGGGAGGGAGGAAAGAGGGGGAGAGAGAGAGGGAGGAGAGAGGGAGGAGAGAGGGAGGAGGGAGAGGGAAGAGGGGGAGGAAAGAGGGAGAGATAGGAGAGAGGAGGGGGAGGGAGGAGGGAGGGGGAGGGAGGAGGGGGAAGGGAGGGAGAAGAGAGAGGGAAGAGAGGGAGGAAAGAGGGAGAGGGAGGAGAGAGGGAGGAGAGGGAGAGAGGGGGAGAGGGGGAGGAGAGAGGGGGAGAGGGGGAGGAGAGAGGGGAGAGAGAGGGAGTAGAGGGGGAGAGAGGGGGAGTAGAGGGGGAGAGAGGGGGAGTAGAGGGGGAGAGAGGGGGAGAGAGGGGGAGAGAGGGAAGAGAGGGAGGAAAGAGGGAGAGGGAGGAGAGAGGGAGGAGAGGGAGAGAGGGGGAGAGGGGGAGGAGAGAGGGGAGAGAGAGGGAGTAGAAGGGGGGAGAGAGGGGGAGTAGAGGGGGAGAGAGGGGGAGTAGAGGGGGAGAGAGGGGGAGTAGAGGGGAGAGAGGGGGAGAGAGGGGGAGAGAGGGGGAGAGAGGGGGAGAGAGGGGGAGAGAAGGGGAGAGGGGGAGAGAGGGAGAGAGAGGGGGAGGGAGGGGAAGAAAGGGGGAGGGAGGGGGAGAAAGGGGAGGGAGGGGGAGGGAGAGAGGGGGAGGGAGAGAGGGGGAGGGAGAGAGGGGGAGAGAGAGAGGGGAGAGAGGGGGGAGAGAGGGGGAAGAGAGGGGGAAAGAGAGGGGGAAGAGGGGGGAAGAGGGGGGGAAGAGGGGGGGAAGAGGGGGGGAAGAGGGGGGGAAGAGAGGGGGAAGAGAGGGAGGGGGAAGAGAGGGAGGGGGGAAGAGAGAGGGAGGGGGAAGAGAGGGAGGGGGAAGAGAGGGAGGGGGAAGAGAGGGGGAAGAGAGGGGGAAGAGAGGGAGGGGGGAGAGGGAGCGAGGAAAGAGGGAGGAGAGGGAGAGAGGGGGAGAGAGGGAGGAGAGGGAGAGGGGAGAAAGGGAGGGAGGAAAGAGGGGGGAAAGAGGGGGAGGAAAGAGGGGGAAGAAAGAGGGGGAAGAAAGAGGGGGAGGAAAGAGGGGGAGGAAAGAGGGGGAGGAAAGAGGGAGAGAGAGGAGAGAGGAGGGAGAGGGAGGGAGGGGGGGAAGGGAGGGAGAAGAGAGAGGGAAGAGAGGGAAGAAAGAGGGAGGAAAGAGGGAGGAAAGAGGGAGGAAAGGGGGAGGAAAGGGGGAGGAAAGGGGGAGGAAGGGGGAGGAAAGGGGGAGGAAAGGGGGGAAGAGGGGGGAAAGGGGGGGAAAGAGGGGGGAAAGAGGGGGGAAAGAGGGAAGAGAGAGAGAGGGGGGAGAGAGGGGGGAGAGGGGGGAGAGAGAGGGAGGAGAGAGGGAGAAATGAAGATAATGATGTGTCATCCATTCGTAATGATTGTGATTCTACTCTTCTTTCAAATGTTTAATATCTGAATGTTCAATGTTGAATCCAACAGTTCCTGTTACTACAGTCCTGTTACTCAGTTCCTGTTACTACAGTTCCTGTTACTACAGTTCCTGTTACTACAGTTCCTGTTACTACAGTTCCTGTAACTACAGTTCCTGTTACTACAGTTCCTGTAACTACAGTTCCTGTTACTACAGTTCCTGTTACTACAGTTCCTGTTACTACAGTTCCTGTTACTACAGTTCCTGTTACTACAGTTCCTGTTACTACAGTTCCTGTTACTACAGTTCCTGTTACTACAGTTCCTGTTACTACAGTTCCTGTAACTACAGTTCCTGTTACTACAGTTCCTGTTACTACAGTTCCTGTAACTACAGTTCCTGTTACTACAGTTCCTGTAACTACAGTTCCTGTTACTACAGTTCCTGTTACTACAGTTCCTGTTACTACAGTTCCTGTTACTACAGTTCCTGTTACTACAGTTCCTGTAACTACAGTTCCTGTTACTACAGTTCCTGTTACTACAGTTCCTGTTACTACAGTTCCTGTAACTACAGTTCCTGTTACTACAGTTCCTGTTACTACAGTTCCTGTTACTACAGTTCCTGTTACTACAGTTCCTGTTACTACAGTTCCTGTTACTACAGTTCCTGTTACTACAGTTCCTGTTACTACAGTTCCTGTTACTACAGTTCCTGTAACTACAGTTCCTGTTACTACAGTTCCTGTTACTACAGTTCCTGTAACTACAGTTCCTGTTACTACAGTTCCTGTAACTACAGTTCCTGTTACTACAGTTCCTGTTACTACAGTTCCTGTAACTACAGTTCCTGTTACTACAGTTCCTGTTACTACAGTTCCTGTAACTACAGTTCCTGTTACTACAGTTCCTGTTACTACAGTTCCTGTTACTACAGTTCCTGTTTGTACAGTTCCTGTTTGTACAGTTCCTGTTACTACAGTTCCTGTAACTACAGTTCCTGTTACTACAGTTCCTGTTACTACAGTTCCTGTTACTACAGTTCCTGTTACTACAGTTCCTGTTTGTACAGTTCCTGTTTGTACAGTTCCTGTTACTACAGTTCCTGTAACTACAGTTCCTGTTACTACAGTTCCTGTTACTACAGTTCCTGTACTGCCAGTGGTGTGAATGGGTCCAGACAGTGACAACATTGTAGACTTACTCAGGGAACACAGCAGAGCCCAGGTGAGACAGCTCCTCATCCTCTATGGTGAAACCATTACAGTTTACCTACAGGGGGAGGTAGAGAGACAGGTGGGAGAAGGTGAGGGGGGGCTCGAAGGGGTACAGGGGGGGTCGAAGGGGTACAGGGGGGAGGTAGAGAGACAGGTGGGAGAGAGAGAGGAGACGTGTAAGGACAAATATGGTAGCAGACTACCAAATATGGTAATCCTCGTGGTAGCAGACAAGAAATGCTAGTGGTCTGTCCTGACTAATGTAATGAAACTAAAAGGTTAAAGGTCAGGTCCCTCAGGGCTGTCCTGAGTGGGTGAGAAGGCTGGTGTCATGGAGGCATTCAGGGGATTATGTCTGTGTGTTAACAAGACAGAGAGAGAGAGAGAGAGAGAGAGAGAGAGAGAGAGAGAGAGAGAGAGAGAGAGAGAGAGAGAGAGAGAGAGAGAGAGAGAGAGAGAGAGAGAGAGAGAGAGAGAGAGAGAAGAGAGAGAGAGAGAGAGAGAGAGAGAGAGAGAGAGAGAGAGAGAGAGAGAGAGAGAGAGAGAGAGAGAGAGAGAGAGAGAGAGAGAGAGAGAGAGAGAGAGAGAGACGGAAAGAGAGAGAGTGAGGAGAGACAGAAAGAGAGAGAGAGAGAGAGAGAGAGAGAGAGAGACGGAAAGAGGGAGAGAGAAAGACAGAAAGAGGGGGAGAGAGAGAGAGAGCCGGAAAGAGAGAAGAGATTGGCAGCTGACAGCTCGACCCGCAGGAAAGAAAAAAACATTGTTGAGAGAACTAATCAAAGATCCGCACATTTCAGTTTGAATACTGCATTTACAACAACCTCCTGTCCAGATCAGTGTCCCACGCGAGCCAGGCTACCCGTGTCCCACGCGAGCCAGGCTACCCGTGTCCCACGCGAGCCAGGCTACCCGTGTCCCACGCGAGCCAGGCTACCCGTGTCCCACGCGAGCCAGGCTACCCGTGTCCCACGCGAGCCAGGCTACCCGTGTCCCACGCGAGTCGAGTCAGCCAGGCTACCCGTGTCCCACGCGAGTCGAGTCAGCCAGGCTACCCGTGTCCCACGCGAGTCGAGTCAGCCAGGCTACCCGTGTCCGATGCGAGTCGAGTCAGCCAGGCTACCCGTGTCCCACGCGAGTCGAGTCAGCCAGGCTACCCGTGTCCCACGTGAGTCGAGTCAGCCAGGCTACCCGTGAATGTGACCACAGCAGTAGTGATGATGCAGAGCTGCTGTAACATAGATGTATAAGAACTAGATCCTATCCTCCTTACCTGTCCAAAGAGCACAGTGAGGGTTTGGTCATCAGGGAAGTCTATGTGTCGAGAGTAGAAATGATGCAGCGCAGCTATATCCGTCTGGTTCATCTCATTCTTCTCACTGTCCAACTTATCCAGGTCTGAGAGAGAGGAGAGAGAAAGGGGAGAGAGGAGGTGGTGGAGAGAGAGAGGGGGGTGGTGGAGGGAAAGGGAGAGGGGGGGTGGTGGAGGGGAAGGAGAGAGAAAGGGGAGAGGAGGTGGTGGTGGAGGGGGAGGAAAGAGGGAGGGGTAGGAGAGAGAAAGGGAGAGAGGTGGTGGTGGAGAGCGAAAGGGGAGAAAGGGGAGAGGAGGTGGTGGTGGAGGGGGAGGAGAGAGGAGGGGTAGGAGAGAGAAAGGGGAGAGAGGAGGTAGTGGAGGGGAGGAGAGAGGAGGGGTAGGAGAGAGAGGGGAGAGAGAAGGGGTGGAGGGGGAGGAGAGAGGAGGGGTAGGAGAGAGAAAGGGGAGAGAGGAGGTGGTGGAGGGGGAGGAGAGAGGAGGGGTAGGATAGAGAAAGGGAGAGAGGAGGTAGTGGAGGGGGAGGAGAGAGGAGGGGTAGGAGAGAGAAAGGGGAGAGAGGAGGTGGTGGAGGGGGAGGAGAGAGGAGGGTGGTAGGAGAGCGAAAGGGGAGAGAGGAGGTGGTGGAGGGGAGGAGAGAGGAGGGGAAGGAGAGAGAAAGGGGAGAGGAGGTGGTGGTGGAGGGGGAGGAGAGAGGAGGGGAAGGAGAGAGAAAGGGGAGAGGAGGTGGTGGTGGAGGGGGAGGAGAGAGGAGGGGAAGGAGAGAGAAAGGGGAGAGGAGGTGGTGGTGGAGAGGGAGGAGAGAGAAAGTGGAGAGGTGGTGGTGGAGGGGGAGGAGAGAGGAGGGGAAGGAGAGAGAAAGGGGAGAGAGGTGGTGGTGGAGGGGGAGGAGAGAGGAGGGGTAGGAGAGAGAAAGGGGAGAGAGGAGGTAGTGGAGGGGGAGGAGAGAGGAGGGGTAGGAGAGAGAAAGGGGAGAGAGGAGGTAGTGGAGGGGGAGGAGAGAGGAGGGGAAGGAGAGAGAAAGGGGAGAGGAGGTGGTGGTGGAGGGGGAGGAGAGAGGAGGGGAAGGAGAGAGAAAGGGGAGAGGAGGTGGTGGTGGAGGGGGAGGAGAGAGGAGGGGAAGGAGAGAGAAAGGGGAGAGAGGAGGTAGTGGAGGGGGAGGAGAGAGGAGGGGTAGGAGAGAGAAAGGGGAGAGAGGAGGTGGTGGAGGGGGAGGAGAGAGGAGGGGAAGGAGAGAGAAAGGGGAGAGAGGAGGTAGTGGAGGGGGAGGAGAGAGGAGGGGAAGGAGAGAGAAAGGGGAGAGGAGGTGGTGGTGGAGGGGGAGGAGGCAGAGAAACATTAATCTTCCCATTTCAGGTCATACACTGAACAACATATAAACTCAACATAAAGTGCTGGTCCCATGGTTCATGCTGAAATAAAAGATCCCAGAAATGTTATTTCTCTCAAATGTTGAGCACAAATTCGTTTACATCCCTGTTGGTGAGCATTTCTCATTTGTCAAAATAATCCATCCACCTGACAGGTGTGGCCTATCAAGAAACTGATTAAACAGCATGATTGCACAGGTGCACCTTGTGCTGGGGACAATAAAAGGCCACTTTAAAATGTGCAGTTGTGTCACAACACAAAGCCACATATGTATCAAGTTTTTATAGGGGACGTGCAATTGGCATGCTGACCGCAGGAATGTGCACCACAGCTGTTGCCAGAGACATTATTGATAATTTCTCTACCATAAGCCGCCTCCAAACGTTACTTTAGACAATTTAGCAGTATGTCCAACCGGCCTCAAAACTGTAGACCTCATGTATGCCCAGGACCTCCACATACGGCTTCTTCACCTGCGGGATCGACTGCGACCAGGCACCTGGACGAAACTGTAGGTTTGCACAACCGAAGAATTTCTACATAAATAGTCAGGAACCGTCTCAGGGAAGCTCATCTGTGTGCTCGTCGTCCTCACCAGGGTCTCGACCCGACTACAGTTCAGCGTTGTAACCGACTTCAGTGGGTAAATGCTCACCTCTGATGGCCACTGGCACGTTGGAGAAGTGTGCTCATCACGGACTAATCCCGGTTTCAACGGTACCGGGCAGATGGCAGACGGCGTGTGTGGAGTTGTTTATGTGAGAGGTTTGCTGACGTTGTGAACAGAGTGCCCCATGGTGGAGATGGGGTTATGCTATAGGCAGACATACGCTACAGGCAATGAACATAATTGCATTTTATCGATGGCAATTTGAATGCACAGAGACAGCATGACGAGATCCTGAGGCCCATTGTCGTGCCATTCATCCACCACCATCACTTCATGTTTCAGCGTGATAATGCACGGCCCCATGTCGCAAGGATCTGTAGACAATTCCTGGAAGCTGAAAATGTCCCAGTTCTTCCATGGCCTGCATACTCACCAGACATGTCACCCATTGAGCATGTTTGGGATGCTCTGGATCGACGTGTACGACAGCGTGTTCCAGTTCCCACCAACATCCAGCAACTTCACACAGCCAATGAAGAGGAGTGGGACAACATTCCAACAGGCCACAATCAACAGCCTGATCAACTCTGTGTGAAGGAGATGTGTCGCGCTGCATGAGGCAAATGGTGGTCACACCAGATCCTGACTGGTTTTCTGATCCACTCCCCTACTTTTTTTCTCTCTTTCTTTGTGGTACAGCATCTGCATATCTGAATTGCCAGTCATGTGAAACGCATAGATTAGGTCCTAATTCATTTTTTAATTTTTTTATTATTATTAACAGATTTCCTTATATGAACTGTAAAAATCAGTAAAATATTTTCAATTGTTTGGTTTATATTTTTTGTTCAGTGTACTATAGTCATCTAGAACACAACATATGAGTCAGATGTTTTCTTGTTGGCACAATGAGGTCAGACCTAGACTAGCCTGGACCCAGATCTGGCTGGGCTCTTGTCGACTACATTGCTGTCGACATAAAGTCCCTGTGGATCAGAAGGGGGGGGGATACGTTCTTGGAAGGGGGGGGCTGGAGGCAGGTGCACCTGCTAGGCAATGTGACAGGTGTGAGGGGTCATGATATATGCCAGCAGCCTGTTGTCTGTGCAGAAACCCGAAAGACCTCCTCCTCTATGAACAGCTAGACTAGAGGAACGGAGAGGCCTCCCTAGACTAGAGGAACGGAGAGGCCTCCCTAGACTAGAGGAACGGAGAGGCCTCCCTAGACTAGAGGAACGGAGAGGCCTCCCTAGACTAGAGGAACGGAGAGGCTTCCCTAGACTAGAGGAACGGAGAGGCTTCCCTAGACTAGAGGAACGGAGAGGCCTCCCTAGACTAGAGGAACGGAGAGGTCTCCTCTATGAACAGCTAGACTAGAGGAACGGAGAGGCCTCCCTAGACTAGAGGAACGGAGAGGCCTCCTCCATGTTGGTCCAGTCCCACACAGACTATCCTCCCCTCTCTCAGTATGTACAGGCCAGGATACAAGTGTGTGTGTGTGTGTGTTCTCCACTTCCTCATTTGGCAGTGAGCCTGTACTATAGATCATCTATTAATAGTTCTCCTGTAGGTCACACTATGTGACCAGCTCTAGTTCTACTGTAGGTCACACCATGTGACCAGCTCTAGTTCTCCTGTAGGTCACACCATGTGACCAGCTCTAGTTCTCCTGTAGGTCACACCATGTGACCAGCTCTAGTTCGACTGCAGGTCACATCAAACAGCAATCACCAACTCAGAGAGGCTGCTGCCAACCAATCACAGGCCACTTTAACAATGTTGACATTTCTGACACTACTCATATATGTATATACTGCACCTTGACTATGCCGCTCGGCCATCGCTCATCCACATATTCAAAGCCCTGACCTCAATCCTATAGGAACCTGACTGAATTACACCAACTCAGTCAGGAGGAATGGGCCAAAATTCACCCAACTTATTGTAGGAAGCTTGTGGAAGGTTACCTGAAACATTGGACTCAAGTTAAACAATTTAAAGGCAATGCTACTAAATACTAATTGAGTGTATGTAAACTTCTGACCCACTGGGAATGTGATGAAAGAAATAAAAGCTGAAATAAATAATTCTCTCTACTATTATTCTGACATTTCACATTCTTAAAATAAAGTGGTGATCCTAACTGACCTAAAACAGGGAATTTTTACTAGGATTAAATGTCAGGGATTGCGAAAAAAATGAGTTTAAATGTATTTGGCTAAAGTGTATGTAAACTTACAACTTCAACTGTATGTCCTATGTGGGGTTGCAATATTCTGGTAATTTCCCCCAAATTCCCTGGTTTTCCAGAAATCCCAGTTGGAGCACTCCGGCATTCCTGTTTATTCCCGCCATGATTCCGGGAATCTTCCAACTAGGATTTCTGAAAACCCTTTTGGGAGTTTTAGTACTATGTATCTAATCTGTGTACTTACGGGCTTCAAACTCGCTGAGGAGTAACAGCCTCTCTGACTGTGTCCGTTCCGTTGTGACTTTCTGGTGAAGACACAGACAAAGCAGAACACATTTAGGGGGAATTGATCCACACACACCCATCCACCAACCCACCCATCCGTCAACCAACCCACACACAGACCCATCCACCAACCCACCCATCCACACACAGACCCATCCACACACAGACCCATCCACACACAGACCAACAGACCCGCCCACCAACAGACCCGCCCACCAACAGACCCGCCCACCAACAGACCCCGCCCACCAACAGACCCCACCCACCAACAGACCCCACCCACCAACCCACACACATACATACAGACCCACCCACCTGTTTCATGATGATCCTGGCCACCAGTCTGACGGTCTCTGACGGACACCAGTTCTCCCCATAGGAACACATGGCTGTACACTCCAACTTGTGCATCGGCCAGTCTCCCTTCTACAGGTGTGTGTAAAGAAGGCAGACAGAACATATTAGAGATGTGCTTTACTCAAGGACACAGAACACAAGTCTGCAGGCAAGCCATCTGATGTGTGCCCCACTTGCCTTGGCAAACAAACTACTATCTATTCAAAACGGTTTCTGACAGAGAGTCAGAGGCATGAAAGATCGTCATGGCAACCACCAGAACAATGTGTCTGATTCACATATTCCTAAATGCTGTAATTATTATTATTTTAGCAGAAGTTGTTATCCAGACTTCTTCAGTATATATGGCCTATCTCTGGAATCAAATCCACAACCCCTACCCTACACTTGTTCCTGGAGAGATACCCTCCTGTAGGTATACATTACAACCCTGTTCCTGGAGTTACCCTCCTGTAGGTTAACTCCAACCCTGTTCCTGGAGAGATACCCTCCTGTAGGTTTACAATCCAAACCTAGTTGTAACTAACCTGGTTCATCTAATCAACCAGATCAGGTGAACTAGATTAAGGTTGGAATGAAAACCTACAGGAGGGTATCTCTCCAGGAACAGGGTTGGAGAGCCCTGGTTTAAAGCTACAGGAGGGTATCTCTCCAGCAACAGGGTTGGAGAGCCCTGGTTTAAAGCTACAGGAGGGTATCTCTCAGCAACAGGGTTGGAGAGCCCTGGTTTAAACCTACAGGAGGGTATCTCTCCTGGAACAGGGTTGGAGAGCCCTGGTTTAAACCTACAGGAGGGTAGCTCCCCAGGAACAGGGTTGGAGAGCCCTGGTTTAAAGCTACAGGAGGGTATCTCTCCTGGAACAGGGTTGGAGAGCCCTGGTTTAAACCTACAAGAGGGTATCTCTCCAGGAACAGGGTTGGAGAGCGGTGCGTCAGGTTTCCCAAAAGCATTTTTAAAGCCAAGTAACCGGTAACCCAACGGCCGCCTCAGACCACCGGTAACCCAACGGCCGCCTCAGACCACCGGTAACCCAACGGCCGCCTCAGACCACCGGTAACCCAACGGCCGCCTCAGACCACCGGTAACCCAACGGCCGCCTCAGACCACCGGTATCACCCATCACCCTGGGGAGATCTTGTGGAATGCACTGTTAGCATTCAAGACTAACCAATGACATTTTGACAATCCATCCTGGGGATCAGAGGGAAGAATTCACTGCAGGGAAAAGCTGTAAAAAAAGACATTACTTTCCTGGACTGAGAACTGAGAGAGGCAACAACCGACATACAAGTCAATATACACCTAGTGCATTATTCATTTCCTCTGAAAGTGGCGCTGTGATTGTGTAAAAGTGGTGGAAGTCAATGAGGATCGTAAGATGGCAAGTCTGATTTACAAACCCACTATCAATTACTATCCCCGGCAACGTCCACACCGGATGCTAATTGGTAGCCTATTTCATGTCTATTCCTGGTTGGTGATCTCTTATAGTTTCAGGGTTGTGAAAGCCTGTGTCGACACAGTCCTCTCCCATTCAATCTCTTTATGAAGAAGATCATATCATTTGCAGCGGTCCTGTGAATGTATTTCCCAGAAGCCCATTCATATTGATCTGCAGAGCCTCTCGCCTCAATAGCTGTGTTGTATCCGGTCTTGGCATCGCATCTTTTAACTACCTCATTTTCAACTTAGTCTAGTAAATAAAACAATTTAATTAATTATTTGTGGCCTTGGAAGTCATTTGGGTTTTTTGCAGCTCCAGAGCTAACGACTATTCAGAATGAAAACATAGTAATTGACAGTTGATTATACTAATTGTTGATACAGTAGTGATGCATGATCATTGCACAGGTGCACCTTGTGCTGGGACAATAAAAGGCCACTCAAATGTGCACTTTTGTCACACAACACAATGCCACAGATGTCTCAAGTTTTGAATTTGGCAGTAAGTCCAACCGACCTCACGTGTAACCCCGCCAGCCCAGGACCTCCACATCTGGCTTCTTCACCTGTGGGATCGTCAGAGAACAGCCACCCAGACAGCTGATGAAACTTTGGGTTTGCACAGCCAAAGAACTTCTTCACAAGCTCATCTGTATGCTCGTTGTTCTCACCAGGGTCTTGATCTGACTGCAGTTTGGTGTCGTAACCGACTTCAATTGGCAAATGCTCACCTTCGATGTCCACTGGCATTCTGTGAAAGTTCACGGATGAATCCCGGCAAGATGGAGTCGTGTGGGGGAGCGGTTTGCTGATGTTAATGTCGTGAACAGAGTGCCCCATGGTGGTCATGGGGTTATGGTATGGGCAGGTCTAAGCTACGGACAACAAACACAACTGCATTTTATCAATGTCAATGTGAATGCATAGAGATACCGTGACGAGATCCTGAGGCCCTTTATCGTGCCATTCATCCGCCGCCATCACTTCATGTTTCAGCATGATAATGCACTGCCCCATGTCACAAGGATCTTTACACAATTCCTGGAAGCTTAAAATGTCCCAGTTCTTACATGGCCTGCATACTCACCAGATGTTAACCATTGAGCATGTTTGGGATGCTCTGGATTGATGTGTAGGACAGCGTTTTCCAGTTCCCGCCAATTTCCAGCAACTTCGTACAGCCTTTGAAGAGGACTGGGACATTCAACAGGCCACAATCAGCTCTATGTGTAGGAGATGTGTCACGCTGCATGAACCAAATGGTCACACCAGAGACTGACTGGTTTTCTGATCCACGCCTCTACCTTTTAAGGTATCTGTGACCAACAAGATGCATCTCTGTATTTCCCAGTCATGTGAAATCCATAGATATACATTAATTAGGCCCTTTCCATTGACTGATTTCCTCATATGAACTGTAACTCAGTAAAATCTTTGACATGGTTGCATATTGCATTCATATTTTTGTTCAGTTAACCTGCAGCACTCCAGGAACTGAGTTGCCTAGTCCCTGTCCTACAGAGGAAGGCCCAGAGCTTCCTACTTTCAGAGGAAGGCCCAGAGCTTCCTACTTTCAGAGGAAGGCCCAGAGCTTCCTACTTTCAGAGGAAGGCCCAGAGCTTCCTACTTTCAGAGGAAGGCCCAGAGCTTCCTACTTTCAGAGGAAGGCCCAGAGCTTCCTACTTTCAGAGGAAGGCCCAGAGCTTCCTACTTTCAGAGCTGTTGAACGCAGCTCGAGTTTCAGAGGAAGGCCCAGCGCTGTTGAACGCAGCTCTAGTTTCAGAGGAAGGCCCAGCGCTGTTGAACGCAGCTCTAGTTTCAGAGGAAGGCCCAGCGCTGTTGAACGCAGCTCTAGTTTCAGAGGAAGGCCCAGCGCTGTTGAACGCAGCTCTAGTTTCAGAGGAAGGCCCAGCGCTGTTGAACGCAGCTCTAGTTTCAGAGGAAGGCCCAGCGCTGTTGAACGCAGCTCTAGTTTCAGAGGAAGGCCCAGCGCTGTTGAACGCAGCTCTAGTTTCAGAGGAAGGCCCAGCGCTGTTGAACGCAGCTCTAGTTTCAGAGGAAGGCCCAGAGCTGTTGAACGCAGCTCTATTTTCAGAGGAAGGCCCAGCGCTGTTGAACGCAGCCTAGTAGTTGTGTTACACTGGTTGTGTGGGTTCACTATGACCTTTCCTTAGGGGGATCCATTTCTCTGGAACACACACACACACACACACACACCTTCCCTGGGGACTCATTTATAAACGTTGTGTACTTAAAAAAATATATACATGTATATACTCCAAAACATGCCAGTTCAGGGAAAAAGTTGTCATTTATCAAAAGTGATATTGAAGAGAGCAATTGTGTTTAGCTCTATGGTCTTTAGACCGTACGCAGGCAGTAGTCTAATGTTTAGTGTTTAGCTCTATGGTCTTTAGACCGTACGCAGGCAGTAGTCTAATGTTTAGTGTTTAGCTCTATGGTCTTTAGACCGTACGCAGGCAGTAGTCTAATGTTTTGTGAAAATTATCACATGCTTATTCATTACAACAGGTAAATAAGATGAGAACATTCGCCACTAGTGAGTAGAGCTATTTTCTAGCATTTATTTTTTGCACTCTAAAATAGTTTGAAATAAGCCAAGGAATCCATTTCATTTTCCACAATCATTGCAGAATAAATTCCTCCTCTTTTTCTGACTGTGATGGTTTCATAGCCACGAAGTAGCCTAAAGGCCCGACAATGTCCCAGCTTCTCATTGAATTCAAACCCACTTTACAGTAGAAAAATTGACTTCCAAGTATTTTTATCTCTATTCGATCCGGAGCGCAGTTTTAAAAAAACGGTAGAGCAGAAGATTCCCATTTGTGTTTTTGTAGACGTCTGAATAATGTCTCAATGAAATATTGTTTACTTTCGAAAACATAGGCTATTTTTATAACCATTGCAGAATGTACTTTGTATTTCATCTGTAAATATGAATAAAATGATTAAATTACGAGCCTAGTTGGTTTAGCCACTGAAAAAGTCGGGAACCTTCGCTTGCCATGATTGGCTGAGATAATGAGTGGGCTGGACATGCTGGGAGAGGAGTTTGGATTGGTCTGCTCTGTCTAACGTGAGCTCTTCAGTATGTGTTGATAGTCCGGGCCAACCGCAACCTTTTTTGAAAAGATAGAACATTAGCCATCAAGAACTACAAAAGTTTTTTCTACTTTTCTCAACAACATTGATGCCCTGAATTTAGCAGGCTCTATCGCCTACCCAAAAGACTTACATTACCCACCTGGTGTGTCCGGCGGTGATTACGGCCATCTATTGTTTGTCATGAACATGTGTACATGTCTAGACCATAGTGACCCATCCACTTAATTAGATGTGGCTGAGGGGGTGATTATAGCATGTTCTTCACATGACCCATCAATGTAGACCAAGTGTGTTGGTTAAGCGTCATCTAATAATGATTAAATATTTCTGTATCTGTACACTTTGTTTTTGATATTGCTACCCATGTACACCCTTCTGTATCGTCTGCAGGTGACAAGTGAACCTAGATTTGATACAGTATGCGTTTACCACATATGTGAACCCTTAAAGAGATGGGTGGGGCTCAGGCTTATGAGGGTGTGAACGATGCTGAAAGAAAGGGTGTAGACAGAAGAGGTCTCCACCCCCAAAAAAAACAATTCAGGGGCAAATTTCTCTCAAAAGTGAGGTTAGAAGTTTAGCAACTTTCAAAGCAGAATTATTTTCCTGTTGTTCCTCAACTGCAGTGTATGATACGCAATTTTCTAGCTGTAAATCTTTACTTTTATCCAATGTAAAAAAATCACAAATTGAAAATGTTGCTACATAAGACCGAATCAGGGCGGTTGGTCATCATGTGGGAAAGTCAAAGGGATCTGAATACTTTCCCGATGCCCTGTAGATGTGTCTGTATATAGAATAAGTTAAAAGGAAAAACAAAAATAAATGGAGGAACTTACTCTGGAACGATCGAGTAGAATATATTATTTAAAAAAGAAGGCAAATTATATTGACTTTTTTTTTAATTCAAATTTTTTTATTTTTGAATCTTCAACATAGAAATGCTACCTGAAATAATCTACAGAAACTTGTTACAAATGACGGAATATTCCATGATTCACCAAAATGGTATTTCAGAAGAGGAAGCAAAATACATGTTATCCAGATTACAACCTCTCACTTTCAGTTAATTGAATACGGAACCTTCTGGTTTTTTTAATATCCCCCTTTCTAAAAACGAGCCTTTCTAAAAACGACCCTTTCTAAAAACGAGCCTTTCTAAAAACAACCCTTTCTAAAAACTAGCCTTTCTAAAAACAACCCTAAAAACTTTTCCTCCAGAAAAGACTGAACAAATATTTAGTTTTATTTAATTCAAATATTATTATGTTAAAAAATAATTTAATAATAATTTATAAATAAAATAATAATTTATAAAGAAAATAATAATTTATAAATAAAATAATAATTTATAAATAAAATAATAATTTATATATATATATATTTTTTTTGTATGTAATAAAATTGTTTTAAAAATGAATTATCTTTGTGAATGATATTATGAATAGGAAAGGTGGAGTAGTCACGTGGCATTAACAAAAATATATGAAAATGTCTGCTCTATCCAAAACTACAACCAACTGATTGCAGCATTAACGCAAACATGGAGGAGACAAGCGGAAGGGGAGAAGGTAAGACACTTGTTTGTCTGACCTTTATTACTGATCAGAATTGGCACACAAAAAATCTAAGTTTTACTTGAGGACCAAAACGCTGACAGTGGCACCATACAGGTGGCAAAATAGTTGGGAAGAGATTTGATGTGCCGATTCCGTGGCACATGGTTTATAAACTGACACACAAATCTTGATTTAAAATCTTGTTTTTCTATATAAATACAAAACTTCTAGCCACAAACAGAATGCTATGTATACGGGAGAATACAACCATCTCAGCAGATTTTGCTTCGGGAAAAACAGAATCATTAGACCACTTATTTTGGTATTGTCCCTTCGTAGCTTGTTTCTGGTCACAGGTTTAGGAATGGCTGAAAAAAAAATCACAACATTTATCTCAAATAAACCCTCCACTGTTGGGAGATTTGAAAAGCCATAGTCAAAACAACAATATAATAATACTTTTTAGTAAAAATATTTATCCTTATCTTACAATCTGTAGATATGCGAATAAAAAAAAAGGTTAATAAATACAAATATACAGCACATGGAAAACACAAGATGGCGGTTTCCTGTTCCTGTTTCATGGACAGAGTAGCTAAGGTGTGGGATTAAAACCTCCTGTTCTATAATAGTTAGTACTTATACATGCTACAATGTGTTTTCAGTCCTATCTAACCAGATATAATGTATATCAAATGACTATTCTTGCTATGTAAGGACTGTGGAAAAACTAAATGTGTGTAGACTGTAACAAAATAAAAAGCTTAAAACAACTGAGATCGTGGATGGGACCAAAGTTTGTAACACTTTTTTTTTTAACTACGTTAAAAATGTCTAAAATATGCTAAATGCTAAGGTTTGCTAATTCTGTAGCCAGTTAGCTATCTAGTTAAGTACTTAGCTTCTTGCTAAATCAAGCGTCGCTTGGTTAACAGCAGAGAATCCCCTCCTGGATCAAGAGCTTTGCCGTTTAATATTTGTTTGTTTTTTTGGCGTGCAGCAAACTGTGAGTAGCCTTTTTTTGTTACTTTATGAGCTGGGAAGTCCTGCAAATATTTTAGGTCAGAGACTGTATAAAAATGGATCATAATGCGCTAGCATTAGCATTTGCTATGGGATTTGACATGTACTTGTTAGCGTTGCTAACATTCGGTTCTCAGAGGATCAGTGTGGTTTGAAAATAGCACCCATTGTCTTCAGTGCCTGAATTACCGAATATCCTGGGGATGTTACAAGGTCAACATTACAGTATTTACACACTGTCATATAGTAAGCATAGTAACCACAAACACACTATACCTGGCAGTCGATCTCACAGTAGTAAGCTTGTTTACACTTTCCACATTTGGAGAGGCCTTCCTTCCTGCAGAGAGAGAGAGGAGAGAGAGGAATGGGGGGGAAGGAGAGAAGAAGAGGAGAAAGAGGAGAGAGAGAGAGAGGAAAGAAGAGAGAGAGGAGAGAATGTTGTCAAATCTTGTTGTTGAAAGTTGAGATGAGCGAGACATCAAGGATAGTAAGATATTACCTACACACCAAGCTCTCGCTGTCTCAAACACACACACATACACACACACACACTCAAGTGTGGGTTCACATCCATCTCTCTTAAGGGCAGATGGTGCAAAGAAAGGTCACTTTTCTATATATATATATAAATATATAAATAGTCCTGGGCATGTCTCCAGAAACAAGTGAGGCTGTGGGGTGTGTGGGTCCGTGTGTGTAGGCTACATATAAAAAGGCCTGTCCTAGAGAGTCAGGAATGCCACTACTAAAGCAGGTTCCGCTCCGGTCTCTCAGCCTCACGGTGTGTCACAAACTAAAGCAGGTTCCGCTCCGGTCTCTCAGCCTCACGGTGTGTCACAAACTAAAGCAGGTTCCGCTCCGGTCTCTCTGCCTCACGGTGTGTCACAAACTAAAGCAGGTTCCGCTCCGGTCTCTCAGTCTCACGGTGTGTCACAAACTAAAGCAGGTTCCGCTCCGGTCTCTCAGCCTCACGGTGTGTCACAAACTAAAGCAGGTTCCGCTCCGGTCTCTCAGCCTCACGGTGTGTCACAAACTAAAGCAGGTTCCGCTCCGGTCTCTCAGCCTCACGGTGTGTCACAACAAACTAAAGCAGGTTCCGCTCCGGTCTCTCAGCCTAACAACAAACTAAAACAGGTTCCGCTCCGGTCTCTCAGCCTCACGGTGTGTCACAACAAACTAAAGCAGGTTCCGCTCCGGTCTCTCAGCCTCACGGTGTGTCACAAACTAAAGCAGGTTCCGCTCCGCTCTCTCAGCCTCACGGTGTGTCACAAACTAAAGCAGGTTCCGCTCCGGTCTCTCAGCCTCACAACAAACTAAAGCAGGTTCCGCTCCGGTCTCTCAGCCTCACGGTGTGTCACAAACTAAAGCAGGTTCCGCTCCGCTCTCTCAGCCTCACGGTGTGTCACAACAAACTAAAGCAGGTTCCGCTCTGGTCTCTCAGCCTCACGGTGTGTCACAACAAACTAAAGCAGGTTCCGCTCCGCTCTCTCAGCCTCACGGTGTGTCACAACAAACTAAAGCAGGTTCCGCTCCGGTCTCTCAGCCTCACAGTGTGTCACAACAAACTAAAGCAGGTTCCGCTCCGGTCTCTCAGCCTCACGGTGTGTCACAACAAACTAAAGCAGGTTCCGCTCCGCTCTCTCAGCCTCACGGTGTGTCACAAACTAAAGCAGGTTCTGCTCCGGTCTCTCAGCCTCACGGTGTGTCACAACAAACTAAAGCAGGTTCCGCTCCGCTCTCTCAGCCTCACCGTGTGTCACAAACTAAAGCAGGTTCCGCTCCGGTCTCTCAGCCTCACGGTGTGTCACAACAAACTAAAACAGGTTCCGCTCCGGTCTCTCAGCCTCACGGTGTGTCACAAACTAAAGCAGGTTCCGCTCCGGTCTCTCAGCCTCACGGTGTGTCACAAACTAAAGCAGGTTCCGCTCCGGTCTCTCAGCCTCACGGTGTGTCACAAACTAAAGCAGGTTCCGCTCCGGTCTCTCAGCCTCACAACAAACTAAAGCAGGTTCCGCTCCGGTCTCTCAGCCTCACGGTGTGTCACAAACTAAAGCAGGTTCCGCTCCGGTCTCTCAGCCTCACGGTGTGTCACAACAAACTAAAGCAGGTTCCGCTCCGGTCTCTCAGCCTCACGGTGTGTCAAAACAAACTAAAGCAGGTTCCGCTCCGGTCTCTCAGCCTCACGGTGTGTCACAACAAACTAAAGCAGGTTCCGCTCCGCTCTCTCAGCCTCACGGTGTGTCACAACAAACTAAAGCAGGTTCCGCTCCGGTCTCTCAGCCTCACGGTGTGTCACAACAAACTAAAGCAGGTTCCGCTCCGGTCTCTCAGCCTCACGGTGTGTCACAACAAACTAAAGCAGGTTCCGCTCCGGTCTCTCAGCCTCACGGTGTGTCACAAACTAAAGCAGGTTCCGCTCCGGTCTCTCAGCCTCACGGTGTGTCACAAACTAAAGCAGGTTCCGCTCCGGTCTCTCAGCCTCACGTTGTGTCACAACAAACTAAAGCAGGTTCCGCTCCGGTCTCTCAGCCTCACAACAAACTAAAGCAGGTTCCGCTCCGGTCTCTCAGTCTCACGGTGTGTCACAAACTAAAGCAGGTTCCGCTCCGGTCTCTCAGCCTCACGGTGTGTCACAACAAACTAAAGCAGGTTCCGCTCCGGTCTCTCAGCCTCACAACAAACTAAAGCAGGTTCCGCTCCGGTCTCTCAGCCTCACGTTGTGTCACAACAAACTAAAGCAGGTTCCGCTCCGGTCTCTCAGCCTCACGGTGTGTCACAAACTAAAGCAGGTTCCGCTCCGGTCTCTCAGCCTCACGTTGTGTCACAACAAACTAAAGCAGGTTCCGCTCCGGTCTCTCAGCCTCACGTTGTGTCACAACAAACTAAAGCAGGTTCCGCTCCGGTCTCTTAGCCTCACAACAAACTAAAGCAGGTTCCGCTCCGGTCTCTCAGCCTCACAACAAACTATAACAGCTCCACTCTCCGTCTCAGCCTGTAGCCTTCAGACCAAACAAGACCAGGGCTGGGTCAATATAATTCCAATAAATTCAGAAACTTAAACAATTCCAAATCTTCCTCGTTGAGAAGCATTGAAGAGAATTGGGATTTCAGGGTACTTTCAGGGTACAACAAGTGTGTGGTTAAAATTGGCAAAAACCACACACACATATTTCTTTCCACAGGGCCGTGGGGTGAGACAGGGATGCAGCTTAAGCCCCATCCTCTTCAACATATATATCAACAAATTGGCGCAGGCACTAGAACAGTCTGCAGCACCCGGCCTCACCCTACTAGAATCTGAAGTCAAATGTCTACTGTTTGCTGATGATCTGGTGCTTCTGTCACCAACCAAGAAGGACCTACAGCAGCACCTAGATCTTATGCACAGATTCTGTCAGACCTGGGCCTGACAGTAAATCTCAGTAAGACAAACATAACGGTTTTCCTAAAAGGTCCAGTTGCCAAGACCACAAATACAAATTCCATGGGGGGGTACCGGTACAGAGTCAATGTGGAGGGGGTACCGGTACAGAGTCAGTGTGGGGTGGTACCGGTACAGAGTCAGTGTGGGGGGGTACCGGTACAGAGTCAGTGTGGGGGGGTACCGGTACAGAGTCAGTGTGGGGGGGTACCGGTACAGAGTCAGTGTGGGGGGGTACCGGTACAGAGTCAGTGTGGGGGGGTACCGGTACAGAGTCAGTGTGGGGGGGTACCGGTACAGAGTCAGTGTGGGGGGGTACCGGTACCGAGTCAGTGTGGGGGGGTACCGGTACCGAGTCATTGTGGGGGGGGGTACCGGTACCGAGTCATTGTGGGGGGGGGTACCGGTACCGAGTCAGTGTGGGGGGTACCGGTACAGAGTCAGTGTGGGGGGGTACCGGTACAGAGTCAGTGTGGGGGGGTACCGGTACAGAGTCAGTGTGGGGGGTACCGGTACAGAGTCAGTGTGGGGGGGTACCGGTACAGAGTCAGTGTGGGGGGTACCGGTACAGAGTCAGTGTGGGGGGGGGTACCGGTACAGAGTCAGTGTGGGGGGGGGTACCGGTACAGAGTCAGTGTGGGGGGGGGGTACCGGTACAGAGTCAGTGTGGGGGGGTACCGGTACAGAGTCAGTGTGGGGGGGTACCGGTACAGAGTCAGTGTGGGGGGGTACCGGTACAGAGTCAGTGTGGGGGGGTACCGGTACAGAGTCAGTGTGGGGGGGTACCGGTACAGAGTCAGTGTGGGGGGGTACCGGTACAGAGTCAGTGTGGGGGGGTACCGGTACCGAGTCATTGTGGGGGGGGGGGGGGGGGTACCGGTACCGAGTCATTGTGGGGGGGGGGTACCGGTACCGAGTCAGTGTGGGGGGTACCGGTACAGAGTCAGTGTGGGGGGGTACCGGTACAGAGTCAGTGTGGGAGGGTACCGGTACCGAGTCAGTGTGGGGGGGTACCGGTACCGAGTCATTGTGGGGGGGGGGGGGGTACCGGTACCGAGTCATTGGGGGGGGGGGTACCGGTACCGAGTCAGTGTGGGGGGGGGGTACCGGTACCGAGTCAGTGTGGGGGGGGGTACCGGTACCGAGTCAGTGTGGGGGGGGGTACCGGTACAGAGTCAGTGTGGGAGGGTACCGGTACCGAGTCAGTGTGGGGGGGTACCGGTACCGAGTCAGTGTGGGGGGGTACCGGTACCGAGTCAGTGTGGGGGGGTACCGGTTAGTCGAGGTAATTTGTACATGTAGGTAGGGGTGAAGTGACTATGCATAGATAATAAACAGCGAGGAGCAGCAGTGTACAAAACAAATGGAGGGGGGGGGTCAGTGCAAATAGTCCAGTGGCCATTTGATTAAATTGTTCAGGAGTCTTATGGCTTGGGGGTAGAAGCTGTTAAGGAGCCTTTTGGTCCAAGACCTGGTGCTCTGGTACCGCTTACCGTGCAGCAGTAGCAGAGAAAACAGTCTACGATTTGGATGACTGGAGTCTCTACCAATTTTGGGGTCTTTCCTCTGACACCCCCTATTATATAGGTCCTGGATGACAGGAAGCTTGGCCCCAGTGATGCACTGGGCCGTACGCACTACCCTCTGCAGCAGCTTGCGGTCAGATGCCAAGCAGTTGCCATACCAGGCAGTGATGCATCAGGTCAGGATGCTCTCGATGGTGCAGCTGTAGAACTTACTGAGGATCTAGGGACCCATGTCAAATCTTTTCAGTCTCCTGAGATGGAGAAGGTGTTGTCATGCCTTCTTAAGGACCATCTTGGTGTGTTTGGACCGTGTCCTTGATGTAGACACCAAGGAACTTGAAACTCTCGACCCACTTCACTACAGCCCAATCGATGTTAATGGGGGCCTGTTCGGCCCGCCTTTTCCTGTAGTCGACGATCACCTCCTTTGTCTTGCTCACATTGAGAGAGAAGTTGTTGTCCTGGCAACACACTCTGACCTCCTCCCTATAGGCTGTCTCATCGTTGTCGGTGATCAGGCCTACCACTGTTGTGTCGTCAGAAAACCAGAAAACTTAATGGTGTTGGAGTTATGTTTGGCCACGCAGTTGTGGGTACACAGGGAGTACAGAAGGGGACTAAGTACACACCCCTGAGGGGCCCCAGTGTTAAGGATCAGCGTGGCAGACGTGTTGTTGCCTACCCTTACCACCTGGGAGCGGCCCGTCAGGAGGTCCAGGATCCAGTTGCAGAGGGAGGTGTTTAGTCCCAGGGTCCTTAGCTTAGTAATGAGCTTCGTGGGCACTATGAAGTTGAACGCTGAGCTGTAGTCAATGAACAGCATTCTCACATAGGTGCTCCTTTTGTCCAGGTGGGAATGGGCAATGTATAGTGAAATTGCATCAACTATGAATCTTTTGGGGCGGTACGCAAATTGGAGTGGGTCTAGGGTATCCTGAAGGTTGCTGTTGATGTGAGCCGTGACCAGCCTTTCAAATCACTTCATGGCTACTGACCTGAGTGCTACGGGGCGGTAATCATTTAGGCTGGTTACCTTCACTTCCTTGGGCATAGGGACTATGGTGGTCTGCTTGAAACATGTAGGTATTACAGACTCAGTCAGGGAGAGGTTGAAAAGGTCAGTGAAGACACTTGCCAGTTGTTCCGCTCATGCTTTGAGTACACATCCTGGTAATCCGTCAGGCTTTGTGAATGATGACCTGTTTAAAGGTCTTTAAAGCTCACATCAGCTTCCGAGAGTTTTACCACACAGCTAGTGCTTTCATGCATGGTTCAGTGTTGCTTGTAGGGTTTCACATTTTGGGGAATATTCAGAGGTGGAACCTTTCCATGGGAATTAACGGGAATATATGGGAATTAATATTAGCCAAAGAGAGGAGTCACAAAAAGTACAAAGAGATAAAAAAATGTATCACTAAGCTTTGATGATCTTCATCAGATGACACTCATAGGACTTCATGTTACACAATACATGTATGTTTTGTTCGGTAAAGTGCATATTTATATAAAAAAAATCTAATTTTACATTGGCGCGTTATGTTCAGTAGTTCTAAAACATGCAATGATTTAGCTTAGAGCCCCATCAAATTACAGAAATACTCAAAAACCATTGATGAAGATACAACTATTTTACATGGAATTAGAGATATACTTCTCCTTAATGCAACTGCTGTGTCAGATATTTTTTTTACTTTACGGAAAAAGCAAACCACGCAATAATCTGAGAACAGCGTTCAGACAACAAAGAAGCCAAAGCGATATCCGCCATATTGGGTAGTCAACAATAGCATTAGAAATATTCACTTACCTTTGATGATCTTCATCAGAATGCACTCCCAGGAATCCCAGGTTCACAATAAATGCTGGATTTGTTCGATAATGTGCATCCTTTATGTCCAAATAAATCCTTTTGTTAGGGCGTTTAGTAAGCAAATCCAAACGCGCGTGCAGGTCCAGCAGAACGTCGGACGAAAAGTTCAAAAAAGTTATAACAGTCCTTAGAAACCCGTCAAACTAAATATAGAATCAATCTTTAGGATGTTAACATAAATGTTCAAAAATGTTCCAACCAGAGAATTCCTATGTCTGTAGAGAAGCAATGGAACAAGAGCTAACTCTCTCGGGACCGCGCGTCATGAGACCAAGGCACTCTGCCAGACCACTGACTCAAAACAGGTCTCATGAGCCCCTCCTTTATAGAGAATCCTCAAACAAGTTTCTAAATCTAGTGGGGAAGACGTCGTTGATGCACTTATTGATGAAGCCGATGACTGAGGTGGCATACTCCTCAATGCCATTGGCTGAATCCCGGAACATATTCCAGTCTGTGCTAGGAAAATATTCCTGTAGCGTAGCATCCGCGTCATCTGACCACTTCCGTATTGAGCGAGTCACTGGTACTTCCTGCTTTAATTTTTGCTTGTAAGCAGGAATCAGGAGGATATAATTATGGTCAAATGTTTTAAATAGAGGGAGAGCTTTGTACATGTCTGTGTGTGAAGTAAAGGTGGTCTAGAGTTTTTTTCTCCTCTTGTTGCACATGTAACATAGCTGGTAGAAATGAGGTGAAACGGATTTAAGTTTCCCTGCATTAAAGTCCCCGGCCACTAGGAGCGCCACTTCTGGATGAGCATTTTCTTGTTTGCTTATGGCCTTATACAGTTTGTTGAGTGTGGTCTTAGTGCCAGCGTCGGTCTGTGGTGGTAAATAGACTGCTACGAATAATATAGATAAGAACTCTCTTTGTAGATAGTGTGGTCTACAGCTTATCATGAGGTAGCCTACCTCAGGCGTGCAATACCTCTAGACTTCTTTAATATTAGACAACACACCAGCTGTTATCGACAAATAGACACACCCCTACCCCTCGTCTTACCACACGTAGCTTCTCCGTCCTGCCGGTGCAAATCCCACCAGCTGTATATTATCCGTGTGGTCGTTCAGCCACGACTTGGTGAAACATAAGATTACAGTTATTAATGTCCCGTTGGCAGGATAATCTTGATTGGAAAATAAAATCAATGACCTACAATGATTTCACGATAGCCAATAGAACGGATAGAAGTGGGGGTTTACTCTTTCGCCTACGAATTCTTATACGGGAGCCCGACCTCCGCCGCCTTCATTCTTTTCTTCAAGGAAATGACGGGGATTTGGGCCTGTTCCCGAGAAAGCAGTATATCCTTCGCGTCGGACTCGTTAAAGGAAAACTCTTCTTCCAGTCCGTGGCGAGTAATCGCTGTTCTGATGTCCAGACGTTATTTTCGGTCATAAGAGACGGTAGCAGCAACATTATGTACAAAATCAGTTACAAAAATAAGTTACAAACAACGCAAAAAAAACTAACTAAAGAGCACAGTTGGTTAGGAGCATGTAAAACATTTGCCATCCTCTCCTGCACAGTTCTACAGTGAGCTTAGCCTTGCTATTGAGAAAGGTCACCGTAGGCAGACCTGGCTCTCAAGAGAAGACAGGCTATGTGCTCACTGCCCACAAAATGAGGTGGAAACTGAGCTGCACTTCCTAACCTCCTTTCCAATGTATGACCATATTAGAGACACATATTTCCCTCAGATTACACAGACCCACACATAAATTGAAAAACAAATCCAATCCCCATATCTATTGTGTGAAATTCCACAGTGTGCCATCACAGCAGCATGATTTGTGACCTGTTGCCACAAGAAAAGGTCAACCAGTGAAGAACAAACACCATTATAAAAAAAAATATCAACCCATGTGTGTTTACTTATTTTCCTTTTTTGTACTTTTAACCATTTGCACATCATTACAACACTGAATGACTGTATGACATTTGAAATGTCTTTATTCTTTTGGAAATTTTGTGAGTGTAATGTTTGTTAATTTTTTATTGCTTACTTCACTTTTGTTTATTATCGATTTCACTTGCTTTGGCAATGTTAACATATGTTTCCCATGCCAATAAAGCCCCTTAAATTGAATTGAGAAACAGAGAGGGCGTGTGTCTGTCAGAGAGACAGAGAGGGCGTGTGTCTGTCAGAGAGACAGAGAGGGCGTGTGTCTGTCAGAGAGGGCGTGTGTCTGTCAGAGAGGGCGTGTGTCTGTCAGAGAGGGCGTGTGTCTGTCAGAGAGGGCGTGTGTCTGTCAGAGAGGGCGTGTCTGTCAGAGAGGGCGTGTCTGTCAGAGAGGGCGTGTGTCTGTCAGAGAGGGCGTGTGTCTGTCAGAGAGGGCGTGTGTCTGTCAGAGAGGGCGTGTGTCTGTCAGAGAGGGCGTGTGTCTGTCAGAGAGGGCGTGTGTCTGTCAGAGAGGGCGTGTCTGTCAGAGAGGGCGTGTCTGTCAGAGAGGGCGTGTCTGTCAGAGAGGGCGTGTCTGTCAGAGAGGGCGTGTCTGTCAGAGAGGGCGTGTCTGTCAGAGAGGGCGTGTCTGTCAGAGAGGGCGTGTCTGTCAGAGAGGGCGTGTCTGTCAGAGAGGGCGTGTCTGTCAGAGAGGGCGTGTCTGTCAGAGAGCCAGAGAGGGCGTGTCTGTCAGAGAGCCAGAGAGGGCGTGTCAGTCAGAGAGGGCGTGTCTGTCAGAGAGACAGAGAGGGCGTGTCTGTCAGAGAGACAGAGAGGGCGTGTCTGTCAGAGAGAGAAAGTTTTGTTTTTTAATGTCTTTCACTTTCGGTTTTGTACAGCAGCTTCAAATAGCTGAAAGAGAGAGAGAAGAGGAGAGAAAATAGAGAGAGATGTCTGTCTCGCTCCTCCATTTTGTTTCAATGGAATTAAGATGATCTTATCGCTACGATGCTTTTGGGAAACCCAACTGAAAGCAAACTGTGTGTGTGTTTATCCTTCAACTGAGTGCAAACAGAGAGGAAGAGGCGAAGCGAATGGACTTACTCCGTGCAAAATCTGTCCGCGTGAGATGAGACCCTTTTTTGTATGGTCTCCGAGCGTGTCGAATTACGTGACAGCAGCTAATGTGTGATCCCTAATAAATACCAAAACGATACCCGATCTCACCTGCCTTCAATAATTGAGGACATGCATTTCCATTGTTAGAGCGGTCACTCGGCTATCTTCAAATCAAATCAAATCAAATGTATTTATATAGCCCTTCGTACATCAGCTGATATCTCAAAGTGCTGTACAGAAACCCAGCCTAAAACCCCAAACAGCAAGCAATGCAGGTGTAGAAGCACGGTGGCAAGGAAAAACTCCCTAGAAAGGCCAAAACCTAGGAAGAAACCTAGAGAGGAACCAGGCTATGTGGGGTGGCCAGTCCTCTTCTGGCTGTGCCGGGTCGGAGATTATAACAAAACATGGTCAAGATGTTCAAATGTTCATAAATGACCAGCATGGTTGAATAATAATAAGGCAGAACAGTTGAAACTGGAGCAGCAGCACAGTCAGGTGGATTGGGGACAGCAAGGAGTCATCATATCAGGTATTCCTGGGGCATGGTCCTATGGCTCAGGTCATCTTGTCACTATAATAGATATTATACGGGTGGTGATATTATGAGGCTGGTGCGGTCTGCACACCGCATCACCGGGGGCAAACTACCTGCCCTCCAGGACACCTACAGCACCCGATGTCACAGGAAGGTCAAACAAACAAAAAATCAAGGACAACAAACCCCCCCCCCCCCCCCCCCCCCCCCCCCGAGCCACTGTCTGTTCACACCGCTACCACCCAAAAGGCGAGGTCAGTACAGGTGCATCAAAGCTGGGACCGAGAGATTGAAAAATAGCTTCTATCTCAAGGACATCAGACTGTTAAACAGCCGTCACTAACCGAGAGGCCACTTTAATAAATGGATCACTAGTCACTTTAATAATGTCTACATATCTTACATTACTCATCTCATATGTATATACTGTATTTATACCATCTATTGCATCTTGCCTATGCCGCTCTGTCATTGCTCATCCATATATTTATGTGTATATATTCTTATTGCATTCCTTTACTTAGATGTGTGTGTATTAGGTAGTAGTTGTGGAATTGTTAGATGACATGTTAGATATTGCTGCAGTGCCGGGAACTAGAAGCACAAGCATTTCCCTACACTCTCACATTAACATCTGCTAACCATGTGTATGTGATAATCTTTGGTATGAATGAGGGAGTCGCTGAGGAGCATGCCTCTTCAGAAAACATTCCATAAACATTACCAGTCAAACGTTCAGACATGCCAACTCATTCAAGGGTTTTTCTTTATTTTTACTATTTTCTACATTGTAGAATAATAGTGAAGACATCAAAACTATGAAATAACACATATGGAATCATGTAGTAACCAAAAACAAACAAAAAAAACACACAAAAAAAGTGTTAAACAAATCAAAATATATTTAATATTTGAGATTCTTCAAAATAGCCGCCCAGCTTTGCGCACTCTTGGAATTCTCTCAACCAGCAGGAATGTATTCATGAAATTTCTTTCATTTTTAATGCATTTGAGCCAATCAGTTGTGTTGTGACAAGGTAGGGGAGGTATACAGAAGATAACCCTATTTGGTAAAAGACCAAGTCCATATTATGGCAAGAACAGCTCAAATAAGCAAAGAGAAACGACAGTCCATTATTACTTTAAGACATGAAGGTCAGTCAATACACACATTTCCAATAACTGAAAGTTTCCTCAAGTGGCATTGCAAAAACCATCGAGCTCTATGATGAAACTGGCTCCCATGAGGACCGCCACAGGAAAGGAAGACCCAACAAAAATACATGTACATTTTGTCCTTTAAACATTGAATTGGACTGTAGAATTCCATTCATTCTCATGAATGACTGTTAGGGAGTGCCAATATGGCAGACCGGAGGCTTCAAACCCTCTCAATGGCAAATACACAGCATCAGCAATCCAGCTGAGCCTGATGCCGCGTTCCCATACTTGTCGGAACTCGGAAACGTCCGACTTGATGATCCGTTGTACGCGGCACGTGTATAAATAACTACAACCAGTCAGCAAGTCGGAAATGCCCGAGTTTCCTAGTTCCAACTAGTACGTGAACGCGACATGCTACTGAATGGGCCTTCTCAGAAGAAACAGCTGTGTGTTTTTGTCAGCTGTTGAAAAGCCATGCTGAACCCACATGGTTCGGAGTGACATCCACTTCTAGTCAATGCGAGTTATTTCTACAGCGTTATTGGTATGGTTTGAGAACACCTTACTGTAGTAAAATCGACAACGTAACAGCCGTATATCAAGGTGACAACAGAGAGAAATATCCTATTCATGCAGAATAAGGTTGACCAGCTAGCTTGATAGAACCACAAACATTTCTCTTTTAAAAGATATCATTTCTATGATATAAACAAACCCAGACACGTCGTGTTCAGACAGTTGTCCAGGTCCCATACCTGGTGAAGCAGTATTCACAGTGCGCTCCTCTCTCATTCACCGTCAGGACGTAGGAATAGGCAGGACAGGCAAACACGAGGTCTCCGACAGCGAAGTGCTTCACAGCCCGTAGTCCCCTGCCTTTCCCCGGGCTAGCGAACCTCTCCGTCCCCGCTATTCCCTCGTTCTTCATTAAGCCATTCATCTTCAATGCCGTGTGTGGTCTGTTCACCTAGGTGACTAGCTACCGCTCTCTTTTTGTTCCGTTTTGTTTTTTTACTTGCTTGTTGACTGCCCCGAGTGTGTTGACGTTAGCAAGACAGCGACCTAGATAACATGGGTTGTGTCCTTATGCAAAGAAAATAAACACATGCAATGATCAGACTTGCTAGCGTTGTTCCTTGTATGTCTTTTGGCTAGCTGGCTTCAGCTACACACACGGACTACAGCCTCTCACCAATACCAAACGGCAAGGCTAACTAGCCTAGCATCATATGGTTAGCTTGTCACTTCTACGACCAGTCCTTGCCTACGACACATTGAACTACAGGATACCGAGGTCCTAATGCCACGTTCAAGTGCCAGTCGGAACGACGACACGTTTCAGACTTACAAACGAGTTGTAGTAATACACGTGCCGCGTTCAACCAATGAGCACTTCGGACATGTCCGAGTTTCCTATTTCCCCGACTAGGTAGTGAACGTGGCATAATGCCCCGATAGTTTCAGTGTGAGGAATGGTTTAGATGTTGCTGGAGATAATATCGAAATATGTTTTATAACTATCTCATTGTTCTATATGTCTGTGGTATTATCACACTCACTAGCCTCCCATTGGAAACGACACGGTGTGGT
>NC_143046.1:87720000-87722500 GCF_057628025.1 Oncorhynchus mykiss
AGTATGGCATCCTGGGTAATCTGGTTAATGATTATATAATCTCTTTCATTGTAGAAAGTTGACCACTGTATAGAAAACATTGTATTGCTACTCCAGAGAACGTGTTTTCACTGCTCCAGAGCTTTACACCGTTCTAGACGATGCTTGGCGTTGCTCATGGTGATCTAAGACTTTTGTGCGGCTGCTCGGTCATGGAAACCCATTTCATGAAGCTCCCGACGAATAGTTATCGTGCTGACGTTGCTTCCAGAGGCAGTTTGGAACTCGGTAGTGAGTGTTGCAACCGAGGACAGATTATATTCATGCGCTACGTGCTTCAGAATTTGATGATCCCGTTCTTTGAGCTTGTGTGTCCTACCACTTCGCAGCTGAGCCGTTGTTGCTCCTAGAAGTTTCCTCTTCACAATAACAGCACTTACAGTTGACCGGGGGTAGCTCTAGCAGGGCAGAAATTTGACGAACTGGCTTGTTGGAAAAATGGCATCCTATGACAGTGCCACGTTGAAAGTCCCTGAGCTCTTCAGTAAGACCAATCTACTGCCAATGTTTGTCTATGGAGATTGCAGAGCTGAGTGCTCGAACTAATACACCTGTGAGCAACGGGTGTGGCTGAAATATCAGAATCCACTCATTTGAAGAGGTGTCCACGTACTTTTGGGCCATGCAGTGTATCATCACATTTGTGAAAATGTGGTTATATAAGATATATATATATCATTATATTTGTGTTTGTGGATGAATTTACTTTTGCCAGATGCCTTTTTTTTAATATATTTTATTTGTTACATTGAAGATCAACTATGTTTTTTTGGCAGTTGAAAAATATTCAAAAAAGCCAGCTCCAAAAACAAAACATGACTGTCTTGTACCACCATCGTGTGGCCAACGCATGAACATTTGTTGAAGGACTGGGATCTGATCTAAACTGCATTTCTTTCACATCTCTCGTTCTCTTTCCACACCTCCTTCTCATAGCCCATTGGAGAAGAAGGTCAGAGGGGAAGGACCTTTTTGACTTTTTTCTTATCCAATGGGTGTTTGAGAAGGAGGCGAGGAGAGAGGATGTGAGGACTCAATAAATATGCAAACGGGAAGGTCTTATTTGCATAATAATTCATTGGATATAAGCCGGACGACAACCTGTTGCCAGGTAAAAACTCAAGAGATTGTGGTATAATAAACAATGAGGTAAAATGTACCCTCTGATAGGCTAGGTTACATTTTCAACGGTCAAATCATTTCAGATCTATACACAGGGTTTCTACGACAACTAAAGAAATTCCACGACAACACACACACACAGGGCAATAAAATCAAACAAATACATTTTGAATGATAATAGATTTTTTTCTAAAAAACGTGATTTGAAAACTGCATGTCAATTCCCTGAACGTATCAAACATTGTATTAAATTCCTTGTATTAAACTCCCTGTACACAGATGCCTTGGAGGTGAAGGGTTTGGGGGTTGTTTCTAGACAAGGTCCTGATATCCTTCTCCTGAAAGCGCAGTTCCCTCTCCCAGGACTTGTCTATTATCTAGAGTGGGGATGTCAATGTACTGGCTACATCCTGAAGCCTTTACAACTATAACCTATCAGGATTAGAATTCTGCATCCACCATGATGAAAACTGAAGCGCAGAACAAAGACTGACAGAGAACAACATGTCAGAAGGCCTAACAGAATAGACATGAAGAGGAGCCGGCTGTATTATTCTGTTATACAACTTCCAGTCCGTCATAACAGATCAGTCTATTTCCTGTGACCTCACAACCAGACAGAGAGTCTTAACAACCAGACAGAGAGTCTTGACAACAAGGTCTTCTTTGTGACAACAGGACCATTTCTATAACAAGTGAAAGCTTAGCCTGGATGTTCACATTTGCATTGTTCCAAGTCTGCTGAGAAGGGTTTTGATGTGTTTGGGGATTGTGATCACAGGTGAAGCTGGTTGAGAGAATGCCAAGAGTGTGCAAAGCTGTCATCAAGGCAAAGGGTGGCTTTTTTGAAGAATATCAAATATCAAATATAACTTTTTAGGTTACTAAATTATTCCAAATGTGTTGTTTCATAGTTTTGATGTCTTCACTATTATTCTACAATGTAGAAAATAGTAAATAATAAAGAAAAACCCTTGAATGAGTTGGTGTGTCCAAACCTTTGACTGATACAGTATATATATTTACAGGTTTGACTGCTAACCTACAAAGCAGTACATGGGCTTGCTCCTGCCTATCTCTCTGATTTGGTCCTGCCGCACATACCTACACGTACGCTACGGTCACAAGACGCAGGCCTCCTTACTGTCCCTAGAATTTCTAAGCAAACAGCTGGAGGCAGGGCTTTCTCCTATAGAGCTCCATTTTTATGGAACGGTCTGCCTACCCATGTCAGAGACGCAAACTCGGTCTCAACCTTTAAGTCTTTACTGAAGACTCCTCTCTTCAGTGGGTCATATGATTGAGTGTAGTCTGGCCCAGGAGTGGGAAGGTGAACGGA
>NC_143046.1:87727500-87772500 GCF_057628025.1 Oncorhynchus mykiss
TGTTCAGCCTAGTATGGTTCTCAATCAGAGGCAGGTGTCGTTAGTTGTCTCTGATTGAGAATCATACTTAGGTAGCCTGGTTGTCTCTGATTGAGAATCATACTCAGGTAGCCTGGGTTTCACTTTTGAGTTGTGGGTGTTTGTTGCCACACGGTACTGTTTTGGTTTCATTCGTTTCACGTTTATTGTTTTGTAGTGTTCAGTTTATGTCTTTAAATAAACGTTATGGACACTTACCACGCTGCGCATTGGTCCTCCGATCCTCCTCAGAAGAGGAGGAGGAATGCCGTTACACTTGTGGTGTATTTGAGTTTTTAAAAAGGATTCTAAAGTTTGTAATTTCCTCTTTGACATTTCAGACTTGATTTGCCATCATGAAAAATGTATCAACACAAATCTAAATGTTTTATAATCCACATATAATTCACATTTCCTGTTGCTGCAGGATTATTTGCCTGCTGTACCAAACTGTGTGTGTGTGTGGCTCAAATCAAGATCCGACACCTGTAGTGCCGAGTGGACAGCTGCATTGTCAACACACAGAGGACTCTTCTAGGAGATCCTGATCCTGATAAATGAGATATCGTGGCCCTGCAACAGGACAGCAGAGGCTTAAAGAGGCCTGAAGTGTCTCTCTCTCTGTGTGTGTGTGTCAGGAGTGGCCCAAATCTTCTGCAGCTGTCCTAGGTGTCTTGTGAGGACATACACACACACACACACACACATACACATACACATACACATACACATACACATACACATACACACACACACACACGTGTCTTTCTATAATAGTGAGGACCTGTCTACTATAGATATACAGGCTCTGCTGTCTGTCTACTATAGATATACAGGCTCTGCTGTCTACTATAGATATACAGGCTCTGATGTCTACTATAGATATACAGGCTCTGCTGTCTACTATAGATATACAGCCTCTGCTGTGTACTATAGATATACAGGCTCTACTGTCTGTCTACTATAGATATACAGGCTCTGATGTCTACTATAGATATACAGGCTCTGATGTCTACTATAGATATACAGGCTCTGATGTCTACTATAGATATACAGGCTCTGATGTCTACTATAGATATACAGGCTCTGCTGTCTACTATAGATATACAGGCTCTGATGTCTACTATAGATATACAGGCTCTACTGTCTGTCTACTATAGCTATACAGGCTCTGATGTCTACTATAGATATACAGGCTCTGATGTCTACTATAGATATACAGGCTCTGCTGTCTACTATAGATATACAGGCTCTGATGTCTACTATAGATATACAGGCTCTGATGTCTACTATAGCTATACAGGCTCTGCTGTCTACTATAGCTATACAGGCTCTGCTGTCTACTATAGATATACAGGCTCTGATGTCTACTATAGATATACAGGCTCTGATGTCTACTATAGATATACAGGCTCTGATGTCTACTATAGATATACAGGCTCTGATGTCTACTATAGATATACAGGCTCTGATGTCTACTATAGATATACAGGCTCTGATGTCTACTATAGATATACAGGCTCTGATGTCTACTATAGATATACAGGCTCTGATGTCTACTATAGATATACAGGCTCTGCTGTCTACTATAGATATACAGGCTCTGCTGTCTACTATAGATATACAGGCTCTGATGTCTACTATAGATATACAGGCTCTGATGTCTACTATAGATATACAGGCTCTGATGTCTACTATAGATATACAGGCTCTGATGTCTACTATAGATATACAGGCTCTGCTGTCTACTATAGATATACAGGCTCTGATGTCTACTATAGATATACAGGCTCTGATGTCTACTATAGATATACAGGCTCTGCTGTCTACTATAGATATACAGGCTCTGCTGTCTACTATAGATATACAGGCTCTACTGTCTGTCTACTATAGATATACAGGCTCTGCTGTCTACTATAGATATACAGGCTCTACTGTCTGTCTACTATAGATATACAGGCTCTGCTGTCTACTATAGATATACAGGCTCTGCTGTCTACTATAGATATACAGGCTCTGCTGTCTACTATAGATATACAGGCTCTGCTGTCTACTATAGATATACAGGCTCTGCTGTCTACTATAGATATACAGGCTCTGATGTCTACTATAGATATACAGGCTCTGCTGTCTACTATAGATATACAGGCTCTGCTGTCTACTATAGATATACAGGCTCTGCTGTCTACTATAGATATACAGGCTCTGATGTCTACTATAGATATACAGGCTCTACTGTCTGTCTACTATAGCTATACAGGCTCTGCTGTCTACTATAGATATACAGGCTCTGATGTCTACTATAGATATACAGGCTCTGCTGTCTACTATAGATATACAGGCTCTGATGTCTACTATAGATATACAGGCTCTGCTGTCTACTATAGATATACAGGCTCTACTGTCTGTCTACTATAGATATACAGGCTCTGCTGTCTACTATAGATATACAGGCTCTACTGTCTGTCTACTATAGATATACAGGCTCTGCTGTCTACTATAGATATACAGGCTCTGCTGTCTACTATAGATATACAGGCTCTGCTGTCTACTATAGATATACAGGCTCTGATGTCTACTATAGATATACAGGCTCTGCTGTCTACTATAGATATACAGGCTCTGATGTCTACTATAGATATACAGGCTCTGCTGTCTACTATATATATACAGGCTCTGCTGTCTACTATAGATATACAGGCTCAGCTCACCTCTTCCCTCCTCTCCCCTCCTCTTCGTTCCTCATCTATTCTCGCCCCTCCTTATCCTCTCCCCTCCCCTCCCCTCATGTCCTCTTCCCTCCCCTCCTCTCCTCCCCTCTCCCCTTCTCTCCCCTCCCCTCCTCTCCTCTTCTCTCCTATTTCCTCCTCTCCTCTCCTCTCCCTGATACCATGGTACACACACACTCTAGAACATATAGATTTTACCCTAAGAACCACTTTTTCTAGGGGCCCAATTCCCATATGGCTCTGGCCAAAAGTAGTGCACTGTATAGTGTTCATGCTGTTGATTGACCGTGTAGGCAGGACTTATCTGCCAACTTCCAGTCACCATCCATAATAATCCGTAATGTCATGAAATAGAGATGTTGAACTTAGATTATAATATATTCTACGTAGCAGACACGTTTTTCCCCCGAAGTGGATGGGAACCTAAAACCTTGGCGTTGCTAGGGCCATGGGCTCTACCTACTGAGCCACACAGGACCTGCTGTGATTCGTCGATTCGTGAATCTATTTACTGCAGTGATACAGCAGAGTTTAGAGGATTCATCAAAATCCATGTGATGACAACAATAGAATCCAAAAATCGTGTTTAAGCCATTTATGGGCAGGCAAAGAAGAACAACAGAATGGGGCTTATCCTGGCTTCTAACAATAACAAGTGATTTCCTCGTCCAACTGCAAGCTCCATCACCTCCAGTGTTTTGGCATTTCAGTAAAGGAGGTTTATATAAGAAAGATGTGTGAGCATGCCCATGTATGGACAGTATGACCTAATGAATAGAATATGTCTCTCTCTGACTGTCTGTCTCTCTCTCTCTCTCTCTCTCTCTCTCTCTCTCTCTGTCTCTCTCTCTCTCTGACTGTCTGTCTGTCTCTCTCTCTCTCTCTCTGTATGTCTCTCTCTCTCTCTGACTGTCTGTCTGTCTCTCTCTCTCTCTCTCTCTCTGACTGTGTCTCTCTCGCTCTCTGACTGTCTGTCTGTCTCTCTCTCTCTCTCTCTCTCTCTCTCTCTCTCTCTGTCTCTCTCTCTCTCTGACTGTCTGTCTGTCTCTCTCTCTCTCTCTCTGTATGTCTCTCTCTCTCTCTGACTGTCTGTCTGTCTCTCTCTCTCTCTCTCTCTCTCTCTCTCTCTCTCTCTCTCTCTGTGTCCTTGTGTCTCATTGATGTCTGTGTGAAGAGAGGGAGTGTAGGAAGCAGCAAGTGGGAGGACAGGAAGTGATAGAACTGAGCAGACAGCTTGAGTAGGGGGAGGTGGGTAGAACATACTCATCATTCAGACACACACACACACACCGACACACCGACACACACACACACACAAACACACCGACACACACACACACCGACACACACACCGACACACACACACACACACCAACACACACACCGACACACACACACACACACACACACACACACACACACACACACCGACACACACACCGACACACACACACACACCGACACACACACACACACACACAGACTGTCTCCCTTTTCACCTCGGTAATATCATTCATATAAACTGCCATTGATTTTTTGAAAATCTCAAGATATTTCATTGAGGGCCAGTATGTCAGTTATTCACATCATATATAGCTGAAATGCATGCAGGCCTGTCGCCATAGAATTACATATAGTATCCGATTAATAGGAAAATGCAATTGAATAGCATCTCTGTGCCTACCTCCCACTTAGTGTGGTGTATATGACGTCACTTCGCACCGTTGTGTCAGAGTTACCATGCTGTAATCCTCTACCGCCAAATTGTGGATGTGTGGCAAATAAAGAATCTCAAAGCACAACATGAACCCACTACTGTAAGTTTCTCTGGATAAGAGCGTCTGCTAAATGACTAGAATGTCAATGTACATGTCACCGTGACTACTGAGCAGTCAGACTTGATGTCACCGTGACTACTGAACAGTCAGACTTGATGTCACCGTGACTAATGAGCAGTCAAACTTGATGTCACCGTGACTACTGAACAGTCAGACTTGATATCACCGTGACTACTGAACAGTCAGACTTGATGTCACCGTGACTACTGAACAGTCAGACTTGATGTCACTGTGACTACTGAACAGTCAGACTAGATGTCACCGTGACTACTGAACAGTCAGACTTGATGTCACCGTGACCACTGAGCAGTCAGACTTGATGTCAACGTGACTGCTGAACAGTCAGACTTGATGTCACCGTGACTACTGAGCAGTCAGACTTGATGTCACCGTGACTACTGAGCAGTCAGACTTGATGTCACCGTGACTACTGAGCAGTCAGACTTGATGTCACCGTGACTACTGAGCAGTCAGACTTGATGTCACCGTGACTACTGAACAGTCAGACTAGATGTCACCGTGACTACTGAACAGTCAGACTTAATGTCACCGTGACTACTGAACAGTCAGACTTGATGTCACCGTGACTACTGAACAGTCAGACTTGATGTCACCGTGACTACTGAACAGTCAGACTTGATGTCACCGTGATGGCAGCTAGCCTAGTGGTTAGAGCATAGGGCCAGTAACCGAAATTATAACTATAATTATAACTATAATAACCACTAGATGGTCATTTTTAGTAGCGTTGTAAAAGAACTAGATGTCAATAACACATGAAGTGAAACTGTGGGTGTTGCTTTAGCTCTTTTAAAAGTATTTTGTGGTAGTGAAAGAAGTGTTTCAGTTTTAGATTTGAAAAGCAGAGCGGTAGACTACGATGTCATACTCTTTAAGTTTTTGTTTAAGTTGTTGGGAAAGCTGTCAAAATGTGACGGGGCTGGAACCGCCATCGCCAGCGATGCACGTGACCTGGAGTCAGGAAGACCCACCACTACATCAGACTCTGGTACCCTGGAGTCAGGAAGACCCACCACTACATCAGACTCTGGTACACTGGAGTCAGGAAGACCCACCACTACATCAGACTCTGGTACCCTGGAGTCAGGAAGACCCACCACTACATCAGACTCTGGTACCCTGGAGTCAGGAATACCCACCACTACATCAGACTCTGGTACCCTGGAGTCAGGAAGACCCACCACTACATCAGACTCTGGTACCCTGTTTGGGATTATTACTGGGTACAGACCTGGAGTCAGGAAGACCCACCACTACATCAGACTCTGGTACCCTGTAGTCAGGAAGACCCACCACTACATCAGACTCTGGTACCCTGGAGTCAGGAAGACCCACCACTACATCAGACTCTGGTACCCTGTAGTCAGGAAGACCCACCACTACATCAGACTCTGGTACCCTGTAGTCAGGAAGACCCACCACTACATCAGACTCTGGTACCCTGTTTGGGATTATTACTGGGTACAGACCTGGAGTCAGGAAGACCCACCACTACATCAGACTCTGGTACCCTGTTTGGGATTATTACTGGGTACAGACCTGGAGTCAGGAAGACCCACCACTACATCAGACTCTGGTACCCTGTTTGGGATTATTACTGGGTACAGACCTGGAGTCAGGAAGACCCACCACTACATCAGACTCTGGTACCCTGTTTGGGATTATTACTGAGTACAGAACACTGGGTACAGACCTGGAGTCAGGAAGACCCACCACTACATCAGACTCTGGTACCCTGTTTGGGATTATTACTGGGTACAGAATACTGGGTACAGACCTGGAGTCAGGAAGACCCACCACTACATCAGACTCTGGTACCCTGTTTGGGATTATTACTGGGTACAGACCTGGAGTCAGGAAGACCCACCACTACATCAGACTCTGGTACCCTGTTTGGGATTATTACAGGGTACAGACCTGGAGTCAGGAAGACCCACCACTACATCAGACTCTGGTACCCTGGAGTCAGGAAGACCCACCACTACATCAGACTCTGGTACCCTGGAGTCAGGAAGACCCACCACTACATCAGACTCTGGTACCCTGTTTGGGATTATTACTGGGTACAGACCTGGAGTCAGGAAGACCCACCACTACATCAGACTCTGGCACCCTGTTTGGGATTATTACTGGGTACAGAATACTGGGTACAGACCTGAAGTCAGGAAGACCCACCACTACATCAGACTCTGGTACCCTGTTTGGGATTATTACTGGGTACAGACCTGGAGTCAGGAAGACCCACCACTACATCAGACTCTGGTACCCTGTTTGGGATTATTACTGGGTACAGACCTGGAGTCAGGAAGACCCACCACTACATCAGACTCTGGCACCCTGTTTGGGATTATTACTGGGTACAGACCTGGAGTCAGGAAGACCCACCACTACATCAGACTCTGGCACCCTGTTTGGGATTATTACTGGGTACAGACCTGGAGTCAGGAAGACCCACCACTACATCAGACTCTGGAATCCTGTTTGGGATTATTACTGGGTACAGAATACTGGGTACAGACCTGGAGTCAGGAAGACCCACCACTACATCAGACTCGGGCACCCTGTTTGGGATTATTACTGGGTACAGACCTGGAGTCGGGAAGACCCACCACTACATCAGACTCTGGCATCCTGTTTGGGATTATTACTGGGTACAGACCTGGAGTCAGGAAGACCCACCACTACATCAGACTCTGGCACCCTGTTTGGGATTATTACTGGGTACAGACCTGGAGTCAGGAAGACCCACCACTACATCAGACTCTGGCACCCTGTTTGGGATTATTACTGGGTACAGACCTGGAGTCAGGAAGACCCACCACTACATCAGACTCTGGTACCCTGTTTGGGATTATTACTGGGTACAGACCTGGAGTCAGGAAGACCCACCACTACATCAGACTCTGGTACCCTGTTTGGGATTATTACTGGGTACAGACCTGGAGTCAGGAAGACCCACCACTACATCAGACTCTGGTACCCTGTTTGGGATTATTACTGGGTACAGACCTGGAGTCAGGAAGACCCACCACTACATCAGACTCTGGTACCCTGTTTGGGATTACTACTGGGTACAGACCTGGAGTCAGGAAGACCCACCACTACATCAGACTCTGGTACCCTGTTTGGGATTATTACTGGGTACAGACCTGGAGTCAGGAAGACCCACCACTACATCAGACTCTGGCACCCTGTTTGGGATTACTACTGGGTACAGACCTGGAGTCAGGAAGACCCACCACTACATCAGACTCTGGCACCCTGTTTGGGATTATTACTGGGTACAGACCTGGAGTCAGGAAGACCCACCACTACATCAGACTCTGGTACCCTGTTTGGGATTATTACTGGGTACAGACCTGGAGTCAGGAAGACCCACCACTACATCAGACTCTGGCATCCTGTTTGGGATTATTACTAGGTACAGAATACTGGGTACAGACCTGGAGTCAGGAAGACCCACCACTACATCAGACTCGGGCACCCTGTTTGGGATTATTACTGGGTACAGACCTGGAGTCGGGAAGACCCACCACTACATCAGACTCTGGCATCCTGTTTGGGATTATTACTGGGTACAGACCTGGAGTCAGGAAGACCCACCACTACATCAGACTCTGGCACCCTGTTTGGGATTATTACTGGGTACAAACCTGGAGTCAGGAAGACCCACCACTACATCAGACTCTGGCACCCTGTTTGGGATTATTACTGGGTACAGACCTGGAGTCAGGAAGACCCACCACTACATCAGACTCTGGCATCCTGTTTAGGATTATTACTGGGTACAGAATACTGGGTACAGACCTGGAGTCAGGAAGACCCACCACTACATCAGACTCTGGCACCCTGTTTGGGATTATTACTGGGTACAGACCTGGAGTCAGGAAGACCCACCACTACATCAGACTCTGGCACCCTGTTTGGGATTATTACTGGGTACAGAATACTGGGTACAGACCTGGAGTCAGGAAGACCCACCACTACATCAGACTCTGGTACCCTGTTTGGGATTATTACTGGGTACAGACCTGGAGTCAGGAAGACCCACCACTACATCAGACTCTGGTACCCTGTTTGGGATTATTACTGGGTACAGACCTGGAGTCAGGAAGACCCACCACTACATCAGACTCTGGCACCTTGTTTGGGATTATTACTGAGTACAGAACACTGGGTAAAGACATAACATTTATACAGAGCCTTCAGAAAGTAATCATACCCCTTGACTTATTCCACATTTTGTTTTTTACAACCTGAATTTTTTTTTTTTTTAATTCTCAACCATCTACACACAATACCCCATAATGACAAATACACCATAACGACAAATATACCTTAATGACAAACACAGCATAATGACATCACAATACACCATAATGACAAATACACCATAATGACATCACAATACACCATAATGACAAATACACCATAATGACATCACAATACACCATAATGACAAATACACCATAATGGCATCACAATACACAATAATGACACCAAATACACCATCATGACATCACAATACACCATCATGACATCACAAAACACCATAATGGCATCACAATACACAATAATGACATCAAATACACCATCATGACATCACAATACACCATCATGACATCACAATACCCCATAATGAAAAAGTGAAAACATGTTTTAGAAATGTTAGAATATATATTGAAAATGAAATACAGAAACGTCTCATTTTGGTAAGTATTCACACCTCTGGGTCAATAAATGTTAGAATCACCTTTGGCAGCGATTACAGCTGTAAGTCTCTCTGGGTTTTTGCTAAGAGCTTTGCCCCCCTTTGATGGTACAACATTTGCACATTATTCTTTTTTTAATTCTTCAAGCTCTGTCAAGTTGGTTGTTGATCATTGCCAGACAGCCAATTTCAGGTCTTGCCATAGATTTTCAAGCAGATTTAAGTCAAAACTGTAAGTCCGACACTCAGGAAAATTCAGGTGAATTTGTCTCCAATTGTCTTTTGGAAAACAGACTGAACCAGGTTTTCCTCTAAGATTTTGCCTGTGCTTAGCTTTGTTCCAATTATTTTTCCCCAAAAAAACTCCCTTGCTGATAACAAGCATACCCATAACATGATGCAGCCACCACGATACTTTAAAATATGAGGAGTTGTCACGTTTACTCCCGCTCCTCTTGGTTTACTAACCACCAGCCCTGGCATTCATCATTACGCGCACCTGGCATTCAGCATTACGTGCACCTGGGCTTCATCAATAGGCACACCTGGCATTCATCATTACACGCACCTGGCATTCATCATTACGTGCACCTGGACTCCATCACTTCACTGATTACCTCCCTTATATCTGTCACTCCCTTAGTTCCATTCCCCAAGCAGTATTGACTATGTGTTTCATGTCTGTACGCTACGCATGCATCTTGTATTGGACCATGGTCTGTTTATTATTAAACTCACCACCTGCACTTGTTCCCCGACTCCCAGCGTCCACGTTACAGAATACTGCCTCACCAAATGGAAGCAGCAGGAAATCAGGACATCTCCCAGACAGTCGATGAACAGGGATACCTACTTCCTAAGCACCGCGACCAGCTGGCACAACCGGGGAAGGTCTATGGAAGAGGTTCTTCGCAGTCTTCAACACAATCGAACATGCCCGAGAGGCATTGCATTCCACTAGCGGAGGATCCCGATCTAAATGCTGTTGCTTCCTACTCCACCGGAGTCCATTCATCGAGAAAACATTACCCTTCATCACTATAGTGCACCAGCTCACAAGATCATCCCATGGCTCCAACGCCATAACCACACCATCTCATGGTCGAGGATGAGAATCACGGCCTGGTCACCCGAATACCGGAGGACCTGTTTTCCTGTTCCCTCTCGTGTCATAGCCCCTGTGGTAGATGTGGACATTCGCCAGGCTCTGGAAAGGGAACCCGCTCCCACGACATGTCCTCCTGAGCGCATCTACATTCCCACGGGGATAAGGAAGCGACTGTTGACCTGGGACTGTTGACCTGGACACACAGCTGTCATCTCTGGACATCCTGGGATACGATCACTCTCCGAAAAGTATTGGTGGCCCACCTTCCCGGGATACGATCACTCTCCGAAAAGTATTGGTGGCCCACCTTCCCGGGATACAATCACTCTCCGAAAAGTATTGGTGGCCCACCTTCCTGGGATACGATCACTCTCCGAAAAGTATTGGTGGCCCACCTTCCTGGGATACGATCACTCTCCGAAAAGTATTGGTGGCCCACCTTCCTGGGATACGATCACTCTCCGAAAAGTATTGGTGGCCCACCTTGGCGCAGGACGTTACTCGCCACGTCAACTGCTGTTCTGTGTGTGCTCAAACTAAGTCTCCCCGGCACGCTCCAGCAGGGCCACTCCTTCCCCTTCCTGTGCCTCAGCGTCTCATCTGTCCATTAACTCTTCTATTTCACCACCATTCTGTTGGTTGTGGACAGATTTTCTAAATCATACCGGTTTTATTCCTCTTCCTGGTCTCCCAACTGCTCTCCAGGTCACTAAGGCACTGTTCCAGCAGGTCTTCCGGCACTATGGCCTTCCGGAGGACATCGTCTCCGACCATGGACCCCAATTCACGTCACGGGTATGGAGGGCTTTTATGGAGAAACTGGGGGTCACAGGTCAGCCTCACTTCCAGGTACTGGCCTCAGTCCAACGGGCAGGTGGAGAGAATGAACCAGGAGGTTCCTGAGGAGTCACTGCCAGGACTGGCAGGGAGAGTGAGCCAGGCTGAGAGTGAGCCATACCTTCTCTGGGCGGGAATACGCCCAGAATTCATTATGTCACTCCTCCACCAGGCTGACTCCCTTCCAGTGTTTCCTGGGTGATCAGCCAGCCCTGGCTCAGTGGACTCCGGAGCCAGACCGAGGCCCCTGCAGTGGACAAATTGTTCCGGCGCACAGAGGAGGTTCGGAGTGATGCTCATGTGAGGCTCCAGCATGCCATTTGTCGCCAGAAGGAGCAGGTGGATCACCACCGTAGTGAGGCGCCTGTGTTCCATTCTGGTAATCACATCTGGTTATCCACAAGGAACCTCCCACTCCGACCTGCCCTGCAAGAAGCTGAGCCCCGGTTTGTCGGGCTGTTCAAGGTTCTCCGGAGGGTCAACGAGGTGACGTATAGGTTACAGCTTCCCGTTGACTACCATATCTCACCTTCGTTTCATGTCTTCCTTCTCAGGCCGGTGGTTCCAGGGGACCAGCTGATGCTGTCCCACACAACACCCCTCCGCCGCCCTGGACGCCGTCAGATCCCTACTGGACTCCCGACGTTGCAGGGGGTCGTCTCCAGTACCTGGTGGACTGGGAGGGGTACGGTCCAGAGTAGCGGTGTTGGGTTCCGATGGAGGACATTCTGGACCCCGACACCATCTTCGCCCCGCGGCCCGCGCCTCGTTCTCAGATCATTGTAAAAATCCTGTTAAACACTGTTATTGCTCTCAGTGAGTCCATGCAACTTATTATGTGACTTGTTTAGCACATTTTTACCCCTGAACTTATTATGTGACTTGTTTAGCACATTTTTACCCCTTAACTTATTTCATAACAAAAGGGTTTGAATACTTATTGACTCAACACATTTCAGCTTTTCATTTTTTTTTTATTATTAATATGTAAAATGTCTAAACATAATTCCACTTTCACATTATGGGGTATTGTGTGTAGGCCAGTGACACAACATATCAATTTAATCCATTTTAAATGCAGGCTGGAACACAGCAAAATGTGGAAAAAAGGCAAGAGAGGTGTGAACATTTTCTGAAGGCGCTCAACCTTGGTAGTAAAAGTCAATATAAGGAGAGAAAATAACTGAAAAATGTATGAATCCCAAAAAACAGTATATTCACTTCCTGGAGGATATCCATTAAAGGTATGTGTACCTGTAAAAAGTCTGTCCTTCTCTGAGCCGGCGTCACAAATGGCACCCTATTCCCTATAAAGTGCACTACTTTAGAACAGAGCCCCTATGTGTCCTGATCAAAAGTAGTGCACTATGTAGCGAACAGGGTGCCATTTGGGATGCACACTGGGCAGGTAAATAATAGCGCGAGGGAAGCGAGAGGGAAGCCAGTCATTAAACTTTAAAAAGTCTCCATCCCTGAGCTTTCAAAGTTTAGTCCCTTAGGGTCTGAAGAAAGGGAATTTCAGTCTGCTATGGCCTAATTCAGTCTGCTATTTCCAGTTTCAAGTTTCGAGTTTATTTGTCACACGCACAAGTCCTTGCCTCTGAAAATTGATTTTAAAGAACACCTTTTCTTTAAAAGTGTGGAGGCATCTAAAACCAACTTTGTTTAAAAACGCAATGCATCATCAATAAGAGAGCAAGATGCTCTGTGCAGGAGTCACAGTGGTTTGATTTGTGAGATGCACTCAAGGATGACAGACAGAAAGACAGACAGACAGACAGACAGACAGACAGACAGACAGACAGACAGACAGACAGACGAACAAACTAACAGACTAACAGATAGACAGTAACAGAGAGTGTAGTGTATAAGGCTATTAAGAGAGGGAGGGAGAGGGTGAATGGGTTTTAAGAGGAGGGAGAGGGTGGAGGGGTTTTAAGAGGAGGGAGAGGGTGAAGGGGTTTTAAGAGGAGGGAGAGGGTGGAGGGGTTTTAAGAGGAGTGAGAGGGTGGAGGGGTTTTAAGAGGAGGGAGAGGGTGAAGAGGTTTTAAGAGGAGGGAGAGGGTGAAGGGGTTTTAAGAGGAGGGAGAGGGTGGAGGGGTTTTAAGAGGAGTGAGAGGGTGAAGGGGTTTTAATAGAGGGAGGGAGAGGGTGAAGGGGTTTTAAGAGGAGGGAGAGGGTGGAGGGGTTTTAAGAGGAGGGAGAAGGTGAAGGGGTTTTAAGAGGAGGGAGAGGATGGAGGGGTTTTAAGAGGAGGGAGAGGGTGGAGGGGTTTTAAGAGGAGGGAGAGGGTGAAGGGGTTTTAAGAGGAGGGAGAGGGTGAAGGGGTTTTAAGAGGAGGGATAGGGTGGAGGGGTTTTAAGAGGAGGAAGAGGCTGAAGGGGTTAACCTCTCTCTCCTTTATTTCATTCTCTACAAACATGGCCTGCAGGGGAGGAATCTAGAGCAATTGCTCTCCACTCCTGCTCATAAAAGTGAACATATATACCAAGCGAAGAGGAAAGGTGAATTCAACAGGAAAATGACTCATTTTGAGTCCTGGTACTAAATCTGTTGTTTCTCTGTCTGAATCTACCTCCGTAGCTCCTACAAGTAAACAGAGAATCTGTCATTGCAAAGGTCTGGAGCATTTTAACAACAATGTCTGCTTTCCCATCTAGTCAACGTCACTGATTGGTCATTCAAGCTGTAATGTTCCCTTTAAGTAATTTAGCAGACACTCTTATCCAGAGCAACTCGCTGTAAGATCATACATTTTCATACTTGTCCCCACTTGGGAATCGACCCTGGCGTTGCAAGTGCCATGCTCTACCGACTGAGCCACACAGGACCTATCTAGACTCATGCGCGCTCTGTGTCTTAAATATCACCCTACTCCCTTTATAATGTGCTGCGGGTCAAAAGTAGTACTGTATGTAGGAAATAGGATGCCAATTTGGGACACTAACATGACTGGGCGGTGCTGATTCATTCACTGTGTCTCGGTCAGAGAGTCCTATTTTCACAGTCTGTATTTAGAGTCTGTATTCAGAGTCTGTATTTAGAGCCTGTATTCAGAGTCTGTATTTAGAGTCTGTATTCACAGTCTGTATTCACAGTCTGTATTCATAGTCTGTATTTAGAGTCTGTATTCAGAGTCTGCAATCAGAGTCTGTATTTAGAGTCTGTATTTAGAGTCTGTATTCAGAGCCTGCAATCAGAGCCTGTATTTAGAGCCTGTATTTAGAGCCTGTATTTAGAGTCTGTATTTAGAGTCTGTATTTAGAGTCTGTAATCAGAGTCTGTATTCACAGTCTGTATTCACAGTCTGTATTTAGAGTCTGTATTCACAGTCTGTATTTAGAGTTTGTATTTAGAGTCTGTATTCACAGTCTGTATTTAGAGTCTGTATTTAGTGTCTGTATTTAGAGTCTGTATTTAGAGTCTGTAATCAGAGTCTGCAATCAGAGCCTGCAATCAGAGTCTGTATTCACCAGGGAGGTGAATACTCCTTTACTCCTCACCCTTACCCCATTATTACAGCATCCCAAGCCGCGTCCTCTGAGGTTGTGCAGACCAGCTGTCTGGAGTGTTTACGTACATAGTCAATCCCAGCCTATCCCAGCCATCTGGGCTGCGCATGCCCTGAAGCACACGGCTTGGGATGCCATCTGGGCCGGCAGCCTTGAGAGGGTTTACACGCTTAACGTCTTCCACAATGAGAACAGGGGGTGATGGCACTAAGATCACAGAGCTGCTGGAGAAGATAGAGGAGATGGTGGCAGGAAACAGTGGAGATACAAAGTGAAGGAGGAGGACTACCCTAGCCAATCAAACGAGGCATGGAGATGAATGTTCCCAGTAGTGAGTATTGTAATAATTCATTGAGTTTGTTTGGGTCTGCCGGGTTGAAATAATTACAAATACAGTTAATAACAATAATAATGATGTAATGAATATCAAAATGTTTTCTAGTTTTTGCACATTTTGTTAAAGTATCCACCGCCTGGTATTGTAAATGGGGTATTGTGTGTGTAGATTGATGAGGAGAAAAAACGATTGAATCCTTTTTAGAGTAAAGCTATGAGAGGCCTGCTGAGTGTTTCAGTGGTCTAAGGCACTGCAAAGCAGTGGTAGCTACGCCACTAGAGATCCTACTTTACAAATACACTGTATATATATATATATAGTACCAGTCCAAAATTTGGACACACTTACTCATTCTATGTTTTTTCTTTATTTTTACTATTTTCTACATTGTAGAATAATAGTGAAGACATTAAAACTATGAAATAACACATATGGAATCATGTAGTAACCAAAAAAAGTGCTAAACAAATCAAAATATATTTAATATTTGAGATTCTTTAAAGTAGTCTCCCTTTGCCTTGATGACAGCTTTGCACACTCTTGGCAATTCTCTCAACCAGCTTCATGAGGTAGTCACCTGGAATACATTTCAATTAACAGGTGTGCCTTGTTAAAAGTTAATTTATGGAATTTACTTCCTTCTTCCTTGAGCCAATCAGTTGTGTTGTGACAAGGTAGTGGTAGTATACAGAAGATAGCCTTATTTGGTAAAAGACCAAGTCCATATTATGGCAAGAACAGCTCAAATAAGCAAAGAGAAATGACAGTCCATCATTACTTTTAGATATGAAGATCAGTTAGAGGACTCAACATTGTTTATTTTTCCTTAACCTTCGTTTAACTAGACAAGTCAGTTAAAAACAAATTCTTATTTTCAATGACGGCCTAGGAACAGTGGGTTACCTGCCTTGTTCAGGGGCAGAACGACAGATTTGTACTTTGTCAGCTCGGGGATTTGAACTTGCAACGTTTTGGTTACTAGTCCAACGCTCTAACCACTAGGCTACCCTGCCGCTCTAACCACTAGGCTACCCTGCCGCCCCATGATGCAGTTTGTGACAGCACAGCCAAAGCTATTGAAGCCATCTCCATTTTGAAGTGGTCCATTTTCTTCTTATTTTGTGTTTGAAAAAGGCACGAGCTAATATTGGTGATTTACTGCCACCCCGTTGAGCTGGAGTTCTGAACCATATCTTGTGTGTCATTAGACATTGTGGCCACTAGATGGCGGTGATAAAGCTTAAAGCCGTTTACAAACCACTCAACCAGATTTGAATTATAATCATTTTTTAAAAATTATTTAACCTTTATTTAACTTGGAAAATCAGTTAAGAAACAAATACTTATTTACAATAACGACCTGTAAACAGTGGGTTAGGAAGAAGACAATCCTTTGACCAATGGCTGATGGCTCCCAACCCATAGGAATGTTGACTAGTTAACTACTAGTTGACTACTTTGTCAACTAGTAGTCAACTCCTTAGCTTCAATTTGTCAAGTATTCATCTCAAAGTTGAGGCGATTACCGGAATGTGAGGGTATATAACTGGGGGCCATTTCTGCGTGTGAATCAGTCTTGTCTCTCTTCAGTCTGTAAAATGTTAAAAGTAGTGTAGGAAATAGGGTAGTGCACTGTGTAGGGAAAAGGGTAGTGCACTATGTAAGGAATAGGGTAGTGCACTATGTAGGGAATAGGGTAGTGCACTGTGTAGGGAATAGGGTAGTGCACTATGTAGGGAATAGGGTAGTGCACTGTGTAGGGAATAGGGTAGTGCACTGTGTAGGGAATAGGGTGCCATTGGCCATAGGGCTCTGGTTAAAAGTAGTGCACTATGTAGGGAATAGGGTGCTATTTGGATACACAGCAGGGCTCAGGAGCAACGTCCCTGACTGACCCACTTAGCTCTCATAGAATAAAAAATCATTAGGCTATTAATTACAACTGAATCTCACTGCAAAGCCAACAGTGTGATGGGCATAGAACTGGTAGATTGGATGTTAACACTGTCTGTCCTCACAGGACTGGTAGATTGGATGGTAACACTGTCTGTCCTCACAGGACTGGTAGATTGGATGGTAACACTGTCTGTCCTCACAGGACTGGTAGATTGGATGTTAACACTGTCTGTCCTCACAGGACTGGTAGATTGGATGTTAACACTGTCTGTCCTCACAGGACTGGTAGATTGGATGTTAACACTGTCTGTCCTCACAGGACTGGTAGATTGGATGGTAACACTGTCTGTTCTCACATGACTGGTAGATTGGATGTTAACACTGTCTGTTCTCACATGACTGGTAGATTGGATGTTAACACTGTCTGTCCTCACAGGACTGGTAGATTGGATGTTAACACTGTCTGTCCTCACAGGACTGGTAGATTGGATGTTAACACTGTCTGTCCTCACATGACTGGTAGATTGGATGTTAACACTGTCTGTCCTCACATGACTGGTAGATTGGATGTTAACACTGTCTGTCCTCACAGAAATGGTAGATTGGATGTTAACACTGTCTGTCCTCACATGACTGGTAGATTGGATGGTAACACTGTCTGTCCTCACAGGACTGGTAGATTGGATGGTAACACTGTCTGTCCTCACAGGACTGGTAGATTGGATGGTAACACTGTCTGTCTTCACAGGACTGGTAGATTGGATGTTAACACTGTCTGTCCTCACATGACTGGTAGATCAAATCAAATCAAATCAAATCTTATTTGTCACATACACATGGTTAGCAGATGTTAATGCGAGTGTAGCGAAATGCTTGTGCTTCTAGTTCCGACAATGCAGTAATAACAAGTAATCTAACTAACAATTCCAAAACTACTGTCTTGTACACAGTGTAAGGGGATAAAGAATATGTACATAAGGATATATGAATGAGTGATGGTACAGAGCAGCATAAGCAGAATACAGTAGATGGTATCGAGTATAGTATGTACAAATGAGATGAGTATGTAAACAATGTGGCATAGTATAGTATAAAGTGGCTAGTGATACATGTATTACATAAGGATACAGTCGATGATATAGAGTACAGTATATACGTATGCATATGAGATGAATAATGTAGGGTAAGTAACATTGTATAAGGTAGCATTGTTTAAAGTGGCTAGTGATATATTTACATAATTTCCCATCAATTCCCATTATTAAAGTGGCTGGAGTTGAGTCAGTGTCAGTGTGTTGGCAGCAGCCACTCAATGTTAGTGGTGGCTGTTTAACAGTCTGATGGCCTTGAGATAGAAGCTGTTTTTCAGTCTCTCGGTCCCAGCTTTGATGCACCTGTACTGACCTCGCCTTCTGGATGATAGCGGGGTGAACAGGCAGTGGCTCGGGTGGTTGATGTCCTTGATGATCTTTATGGCCTTCCTGTGACATCGGGTGGTATAGGTGTCCTGGAGGGCAGGTAGTTTGCCCCCGGTGATGCGTTGTGCAGACCTCACTACCCTCTGGAGAGCCTTACGGTTGAGGGCGGAGCAGTTGCCGTACCAGGCGGTGATACAGCCCGCCAGGATGCTCTCGATTGTGCATCTGTAGACGTTTGTGAGTGCTTTTGGTGTTAAGCCGAATTTCTTCAGCCTCCTGAGGTTGAAGAGGCGCTGCTGCGCCTTCTTCACAATGCTGTCTGTGTGAGTGGACCAATTCAGTTTGTCTGTGATGTGTACGCCGAGGAACTTAAAACTTGCTACCCTCTCCACTACTGTTCCATCGATGTGAATAGGGGGGTGTTCCCTCTGCTGTTTCCTGAAGTCCACAATCATCTCCTTAGTTTTGTTGACGTTGAGTGTGAGGTTATTTTCCTGACACCACACTCCGAGGGCCCTCACCTCCTCCCTGTAGGCCGTCTCGTCGTTGTTGGTAATCAAGCCTACCACTGTTGTGTCGTCCGCTGTCTGTCCTCACAGGACTGGTAGATTGGATGGTAACACTGTCTGTCCTCACAGGACTGGTAGATTGGATGGTAACACTGTCTGTCCTCACAGGACTGGTAGATTGGATGGTAACACTGTCTGTCCTCACAGGACTGGTAGATTGGATGGTAACACTGTCTGTCCTCACATGACTGGTGGACGACTTCTGGCGCCCACAGAGATGACCGATAGAGATGACCGACAGAGATGACCGACAGAGATGACCGACAGAGATGACCGATAGAGATGACCGACAGAGATGACCGACAGAGATGACCGACAGAGATGACCGATAGAGATGACCGACAGAGATGACCGACAGAGATGACCGACAGAGATGACCGACAGAGATGACCGATAGAGATGACCGACAGAGATGACCGACAGAGATGACCGACAGAGATGACCGATAGAGATGACCGATAGAGATGACCGATAGAGATGACCGACAGAGATGACCGACAGAGATGACCGACAGAGATGACCGATAGAGATGACCGACAGAGATGACCGATAGAGATGACCGACAGAGATGACCGACAGAGATGACCGACAGAGATGACCGACAGAGATGACCGATAGAGATGACCGATAGAGATGACCGATAGAGATGACCGACAGAGATGACCGACAGAGATGACCGACAGAGATGACCGACAGAGATGGCCGCCTCGCTTCGCGTTCCTAGGAAACTATGCAGTTTTTTGTTTTTTTATGTGTTATTTCTTACATTGGTACCCCAGGTCATCTTAGGTTTCATTACATACAGTCGAGAAGAACTACTGAACATAAGAGCAACGTCAACTCACCATCATTACGACCAGGAATATGACTTTCCCGAAGCGGATCCTGTGTTTTGCCTTCCACCCAGGACAATGGATCGGATCCCAGCTGGCGACCCAAAACAACGACGTCGTAAAAGAGGGAAACGAAGCGGTCTTCTGGTCAGACTCCGGAGACGGGCACATCGTGCACCACTCCCTAGCATACTACTCGCCAATGTCCAGTCTCTTGACAACAAGGTTGATGAAATCCGAGCAAGGGTAGCATTCCAGAGGGACATCAGAGACTGTAACGTTCTTTGCTTCACGGAAACATGGCTCACTGGAGAGACGCTATCGGAGTCGGTGCAGCCAGCTGGTTTCTCCACGCATCGCGCAGACAGAAACAAACATCTTTCTGGTAAGAAGAGGGGCGGGGGCGTATGCCTTATGGTTAACGAGAAGTGGTGTGATCATAACAAAATACAGGAACTCAAGTCCTTCTGTTCACCTGATTTAGAATTCCTCACAATCAAATGTCGACCGCATTATCTACCAAGAGAATTCTCTTCGATTATAATCACAGCCGTATATATTCCCCTCCAAGCAGACACATCGATGGCCCTGAACAAACTTTATTTGACTATGTAAACTGGAAACCACATATCCTGAGGCTGCATTCATTGTAGCTGGGGATTTTAACAAGGCTAATCTGAAAACAAGCCTCCCTAAATTCTATCAGCATATCGATTGTGCAACCAGGGCTGGTAAAACCCTGGATCATTGTTACTCTAGCTTCTATCTCAAGGCCATCAGACTGTTAAACAGCCACCACTAACATTGAGTGGCTGCTGCCAACATACTGACTCAACTCCAGCCACTTTAATAATGGAAATTGATGTAAAAAATCTATCACTAGCCACTTTAAACAATGCTACTTAATATAATGTTTACATACCCTACATTACTCATCTCATATGTATATACTGTATTCTATACTATCTACTGCATCTTTATGTAATACATGTATCACTAGCCACTTTAAACTATGCCACTTTGTTTACATACCCTACATTACTCATCTCATATGTATATACTGTACTCGATACCATCTTCTGTATCTTGCCTTTGCCGCTCTGTACCATCACTCATTCATATATCTTTATGTACATATTCTTTATCCCTTTACACTTGTGTGTATAAGGTATTAGTTGTGATATTGTTAGGTTAGATTACTCGTTGGTTATTACTGCATTGTCGGAACTAGAAGCACAAGCATTTCGCTACACTCGCATTAACATCTGCTAACCATGTGTATGTGACAAATAAAATTTGATTTGGTAGGACAGGATGGTAACACTGTCTGTCTTCACAGGACTGGTAGATTGGATGGTAACACTGTCTGAACTGTGACGCGCTACAATGACAAGTCCTGGTAAACTCTGAACTGTGACACGCTACAATGACAAGTCCCGGTGAACTCTGAACTGTGACACTATTTATTACTGCGACGGGAAAAACAACGAGGACACATCGGAAGGACGTGCATATCATTTACATATCATTTACATTATTCAATATCATTTAAATATCATTTACATGATTCAATATCATTTACATGATTCAATATAATTTACATGATTCATCTGAAATTAAATGAAGTTACATTTTTGAATGACTAACATGGCTTCTGTTGTTGTTGTTTGAACTCTAGATGACCTCTTTAACAGGTCTTCAGTGTCATAATGAATGCAACGATGCTATCGTGTTCATGTATAGGCATGTCCCTTTCAGAGGGACCGCAGTATTTCCTGTAGTCACCATTGGCATTCAATTAGTGACATCCTGCATGGAAATGAATGAATTATCAGAGGAAAAGCTGAAGGGCAGTGTGTTGTTCAGGAGATCTGAGCAGGTACATGGAAGAGAGAGAGAAGGAGGGAAATAGAGAGGGAGAGATGAGAGAGACAGAGAAGGAGGGAAATAGACAGGGAGAGATGAGAGAGACAGAGAGAGAGAGACAGATAGAGAAAATAGAGGTAGGAGAGGGAGAGATGAGACAGACAGAGAGCGAGAGACAGAGAAGGATAGAGAAAATAGAGGTAGGAGAGGGAGAGATGGGAGAGACAGAGAGAGAGAAGGAGGGAAATAGACAGGGCGAGATGGGAGAGACAGAGAGAGAGGAGGGAAATAGACAGGGAGAGATGGGAGAGACAGAGAGAGAGAGAGAGAGAGGAGGGAAATAGACGGAGAGATGGGAGAGACAGAGAGAGAGAGACAGAGATGGATAGAGAAAATAGAGGTAGGAGAGGGAGAGAAGTAGAGACATGGATGGGCAGAGTGGAGAGAGAGAGAGATAAAGTGAGGGAGGGAGGGAGGGAGAGAGGAAGGGAGAAAGAGAGGGAGGGAGGAAGGGAGGGAGGGAGGGAGGGAGGGTCAAGATGTCAGCAGTCAGTGGGTTCTGGGTTTTGTGTGTCAGCCAAGGTATCCAGTTATGACAGGGCTCTACCGTACAGAATCATAAAAACAGACGGAGCTCATTTCAGAGCAGTTCATTTCTAGATGACAGGGTTACCATGACTACTCCGGCAACCTCTCACATATCCACAGCTTGTATGGATGAGCTCAGACCTGTTTCAGTACTGCCGGGCTATCGGTCTGCCAATAACTCAAAAAGCAGTCTCAGGTGGTAAGATCTCAAGGTATGCAAAGGTCAAAGGTTAAATTCCCATCCAGGATCACCAGGGGCTAAAATCATCTCGGTAATTGGTATAAACTACGACGCAAAAATGTGTTTGCTGAGAAAAGGGGTGGCTTTTGACATAATATAGTGCGCTTCTTGAAAAAAAAAGAATAAATTAAGGCCTAAATCATGTTTGGAGGACTATAGATGGTCCTGGTTATTCCAGAAATCATGTTTGGAGGACTATAGATGGTCCTGGTTATTCCAGAAATCATGTTTGGAGGACTATAGATGGTCCTGGTTATTCCAGAAATCATGTTTGGAGGACTATAGATGATCCTGGTTATTCCAGAAATCATGTTTGGAGGACTATAGATGGTCCTGGTTATTCCAGAAATCATGTTTGGAGGACTATAGATGATCCTGGTTATTCCAGAAATCATGTTTGGAGGACTATAGATGGTCCTGGTTATTCCAGAAATCATGTTTGGAGGACTATAGATGGTCCTGGTTATTCCAGAAATCATGTTGGAGGACTATAGATGGTCCTGGTTATTCCAGAAATCATGTTTGGAGGACTATAGATGGTCCTGGTTATTCCAGAAATCTTCCAACTGTGAAAGTAACCAGATTTTTGCAACCCTTTAGGCCTACGGGGATCCGGAATGTTCCACTGACAGACACTAAGTCGACTATTCATTCACCTCTTCAGGTGAGGAGGGATCACAGGAGGACGGATGCAGAGTCACGTTGGCCCCTAGTCAGTACAGCAGTGGTTCTAGTCGGCATCCCAAACGGCACCCTATTCCCTACATGACGCTATGGTGTTACGGTTTTCTTGCGGTGAAGGAGAGGAGGACCAAAATGCAGCGTGGTTATTTAGATTCATTTTTAATAAACGAATAAAACACGAACAATACAAAAACAAGAAACGTAACACAAAAACCTAACAGCCTATACTGGTGCAACACAAAGACAGGAACAATCACCCACGAAACACTCAAAGAATATGGCTGCCTAAATATGGTTCCCAATCAGGGACAACGATAAACACCTGCTTCTGATTCAGAACCACTCCAGACAGCCATAGACTTTGCTAGAGAACCCCACTATACCACAATCCCAAATACCTACAAAAACCCCAAGACAAAACACACCACATAATTCACCCATGTCACACCCTGGCCTGATCAAAATAATAAAGAAAACACAAAATACTAAGACCAGGGCGTGACATATGGGCTCTGGGTCAAAAGTAGTGCACTACATAGGGAATAGGGTGCCATTTGGGACTACACTACCATGTACTGCTCTCTGCTCTGTAATTTCAGACTGAAGTGAAGACGATAGATAGTATATTGTTCTCCAAAGTGAACAGTAACTTCTGCTCTTAAAAGGAAAACATATTTTGCTATTTGTTTTCATTCATTAGTCCATTGTTGATATAGTCCTAAAATGTTTTAGAGTCCAGTGTGTGGGTAGAGTCCAGTGTGTGGGTGGAGTCCAGTGTGTGGGTGGAGTCCAGTGTGTGGGTAGAGTCCAGTGTGTGGGTAGAGTCCAGTGTGTGGGTAGAGTCCAGTGTGTGGGTAGAGTCCAGTGTGTGGGTGGAGTCCAGTGTGTGGGTAGAGTCCAGTGTGTGGGTAGAGTCCAGTGTGTGGGTGGAGTCCAGTGTGTGGGTAGAGTCCAGTGTGTGGGTAGAGTCCAGTGTGTGGGTAGAGTCCAGTGTGTGGGTAGAGTCCAGTGTGTGGGTAGAGTCCAGTGTGTGGGTGGAGTCCAGTGTGTGGATGGAGTCCAGTGTGTGGGTAGAGTCCAGTGTGTGGGTAGAGTCCAGTGTGTGGGTGGAGTCCAGTGTGTGGATGGAGTCCAGTGTGTGGGTAGAGTCCAGTGTGTGGGTAGAGTCCAGTGTGTGGGTAGAGTCCAGTGTGTGGGTAGAGTCCAGTGTGTGGGTAGAGTCCAGTGTGTGTACATAGAGTCAGTACAAGAGAGTTTGTACTTAAAGGGTCAATGCAGGTAGTCCGGGTAGCCATTTTATTCAGCTATTTAGCATTCTTGTTTAGATGTCTCATGGCCTGGGGGTAGAAGCTGTTCAGGGTCCTGTTGGTTACAGACTTTGTGTCGGTACCACTTGCTTGGCAGTAGCAGAGAGAACAGTCTATGACTTGGGGGTAGAAGCTGTCCAGGGTCCTGTTGGTTACAGACTTGGTGTGTCGGTACCACTTGCTTGGCAGTAGCAGAGAGAACAGTCTATGACTTGGGGGTAGAAGCTGTCCAGGGTCCTGTTGGTTACAGACTTGGTGTGTCGGTACCACTTGCTTGGCAGTAGCAGAGAGAACAGTCTATGACTTGGGGGTAGAAGCTGTTCAGGGTCCTGTTGGTTACAGACTTGGTGTGTCGGTACCACTTGCTTGGCAGTAGCAGAGAGAACAGTCTATGACTTGGGGGTAGAAGCTGTTCAGGGTCCTGTTGGTTACAGACTTGGTGTGTCTGTACCACTTGCTTGGCAGTAGCAGATAGAACAGTCTATGACTTGGGGGTAGAAGCTGTCCAGGGTCCTGTTGGTTACAGACTTGGTGCGTCGGTACCACTTGCTTGGCAGTAGCAGAGAGAACAGTCTATGACTTGGGGGTAGAAGCTGTCCAGGGTCCTGTTCGTTACAGACTTGGTGTGTCTGTACCACTTGCTTGGCAGTAGCAGATAGAACAGTCTATGACTTGGGGGTAGAAGCTGTCCAGGGTCCTGTTCGTTACAGACTTGGTGTGTCGGTACCACTTGCTTGGCAGTAGCAGAGAGAACAGTCTATGACTTGGGGGTAGAAGCTGTTCAGGGTCCTGTTGGTTACAGACTTGGTGTGTCGGTACCACTTGCTTGGCAGTAGCAGAGAGAACAGTCTATGACTTGGGGGTAGAAGCTGTTCAGGGTCCTGTTCGTTACAGACTTGGTGTGTCGGTACCACTTGCTTGGCAGTAGCAGAGAGAACAGTCTATGACTTGGGGGGTAGAAGCTGTTCAGGGTCCTGTTTGTTACAGACTTGGTGTGTCAGTAGCAGAGAGAACAGTCTATGACTTGGGGGTAGAAGCTGTTCAGGGTCCTGTTGGTTACAGACTTGGTGTGTCTGTACCACTTGCTTGGCAGTAGCAGAGAGAACAGTCTATGACTTGGGGGTAGAAGCTGTTCAGGGTCCTGTTGGTTACAGACTTGGTGTGTCGGTACCACTTGCTTGGCAGTAGCAGAGAGAACAGTCTATGACTTGGGGGGTAGAAGCTGTTCAGGGTCCTGTTGGTTACAGACCTGGTGTGTCGGTACCACTTGCTTGGCAGTAGCAGAGAGAACAGTCTATGACTTGGGGGGGTAGAAGCTGTTCAGGGTCCTGTTGGTTACAGACTTGGTGTGTCTGTACCACTTGCTTGGCAGTAGCAGAGAGAACAGTCTATGACTTGGGGGTAGAAGCTGTCCAGGGTCCTGCTGGTTACAGACTTGGTGCGTCGGTACCACTTGCTTGGCAGTAGCAGAGAGAACAGTCTATGACTTGGGGGTAGAAGCTGTCCAGGGTCCTGTTCGTTACAGACTTGGTGTGTCGGTACCACTTGCTTGGCAGTAGCAGAGAAAACAGTCTATGACTTGGGGGTAGAAGCTGTTCAGGGTCCTGTTTGTTACAGACTTGGTGCGTCTGTACCACTTGCTTGGCAGTAGCAGATAGAACAGTCTATGACTTGGGGGTAGAAGCTGTCCAGGGTCCTGTTGGTTACAGACTTGGTGCGTCGGTACCACTTGCTTGGCAGTAGCAGAGAGAACAGTCTATGACTTGGGGGTAGAAGCTGTCCAGGGTCCTGTTCGTTACAGACTTGGTGTGTCGGTACCACTTGCTTGGCAGTAGCAGAGAGAACAGTCTATGACTTGGGGGGTAGAAGCTGTTCAGGGTCCTGTTTGTTACAGACTTGGTGTGTCAGTAGCAGAGAGAACAGTCTATGACTTGGGGGTAGAAGCTGTTCAGGGTCCTGTTGGTTACAGACTTGGTGTGTCTGTACCACTTGCTTGGCAGTAGCAGAGAGAACAGTCTATGACTTGGGGGGTAGAAGCTGTTCAGGGTCCTGTTGGTTACAGACCTGGTGTGTCGGTACCACTTGCTTGGCAGTAGCAGAGAGAACAGTCTATGACTTGGGGGGTAGAAGCTGTTCAGGGTCCTGTTGGTTACAGACTTGGTGTGTCAGTACCACTTGCTTGGCAGTAGCAGAGAGAACAGTCTATGACTTGGGGGTAGAAGCTGTCCAGGGTCCTGTTGGTTACAGACTTGGTGTGTCGGTACCACTTGCTTGGCAGTAGCAGAGAGAACAGTTTATGACTTGGGGGTAGAAGCTGTTCAGGGTCCTGTTGGTTACAGACTTGGTGTGTCGGTACCACTTGCTTGGCAGTAGCAGAGAGAACAGTCTATGACTTGGGGGTAGAAGCTGTTCAGGGTCCTGTTGGTTACAGACTTGGTGTGTCGGTACCACTTGCTTGGCAGTAGCAGAGAGAACAGTCTATGACTTGGGGGGGGTAGAAGCTGTCCAGGGTCCTGTTGGTTACAGACTTGGTGTCACTGGCTGTGACTAAAACTAAACAAAGAGTTTTAGTCGACTGATAATAACTAAAACTAACGAAGGACAAATTTACTTTGTTTGTTTAAATGATATTGTAAGGGTTTTCCTGTGGTGAAGTAGAGGCGGACCAAAACGCAGCGTGGTTATATTGATTCATGGTTAATAAAAAAAACGAAAAACACAAACACTACAAAACAAATAAAGGTGGAAAACCAAAAACAGCCCTATCTGGTGCAAAACACAGAGACAGGAACAATCACCCACAAACACATAGTGAAACCCAGGCTACCTAAGTATGGTTCTCAATCAGAGACAACTAATGACACCTGCCTCTGATTGAGAACCATACTAGGCCGAAACATAGAAATACCCAAAACCTAGAAAAACAAACATAGACTGCCCACCCCAACTCACGCCCTGACCATACTAAATAAAGAAAAAACAAAGGAAATAAAGGTCAGAACGTGACATATATGGCCAGTTTTTTGAGGACTTTGTAGTGTTATCACACCCTGAGCACATGCAAGTTCTGAGTTGCATTTGTCATCATTGTACATCTTTCTAGTCTATTTTACAGCACTTGAAAAATGCTATCCAGTAGTGCACTACTTTCCACATTTACATTGTAGTCATTTAGCACACTGTTTCCAACCCTGGTCCTCCAGTACCCCCAACAGTACACCAACCCTGGTCCTCCAGTACCCCCAACAGTACACCAACCCCGGTCCTCCAGTACCCTCAACAGTACACCAACCCTGGTCCTCCAGTACCCCCAACAGTACACCAACCCTGGTCCTTCAGTACCCCCAACAGTACACCAACCCTGGTCCTTCAAGGACCCCCCAACAGTACACCAACCCTGATCATTCAAGGACCCCCCCCCAACAGTACACCAACCCTGGTCCTTCGAGGACCCCCCCAACAGTACACCAACCCTGGTCCTTCGAGGACCCCCCCAACAGTACAACAACCCTGGTCCTTCGAGGACCCCCCCAACAGTACATCAACCCTGGTCATTCAAGGACCCCCCCAACAGTACACCAACCCTGGTCCTCCAGTACCCTCAACAGTACACCAACCCTGGTCCTCCAGTACCCCCAACAGTACACCAACCCTGGTCCTCCAGTACCCCCAACAGTACACCAACCCTGGTCCTCCAGTACCCTCAACATACACCAACCCTGGTCCTCCAGTACCCCCAACAGTACACCAACCCTGGTCCTCCAGTACCCTCAACAGTACACCAACCCTGGTCCTCCAGTACCCTCAACAGTACACCAACCCTGGTCCTCCAGTACCCTCAACAGTACACCAACCCTGGTCCTCCAGTACCCTCAACAGTACACCAACCCTGGTCCTCCAGTACCCTCAACAGTACACCAACCCTGGTCCTCCAGTACCCCCAACAGTACACCAAACCTGGTCCTCCAGTACCCCCCCCCCCCCAACAGTACACCAACCCTGGTCCTCCAGTACCCCCAACAGTACACCAACCCTGGTCCTCCAGTACCCCCAACAGTACACCAACCCTGGTCCTCCAGTACCCCCAACAGTACACCAACCCTGGTCCTCCAGTACCCCCAACAGTACACCAACCCTGGTCCTCCAGTACCCCCAACAGTACACCAACCCTGATCCTCCAGTACCCCCAACAGTACACCAACCCTGGTCCTTCGAGGACCCCCCCAACAGTACAACAACCCTGGTCCTTCGAGGACCCCCCCAACAGTACATCAACCCTGGTCATTCAAGGACCCCCCCAACAGTACACCAACCCTGGTCCTCCAGTACCCTCAACAGTACACCAACCCTGGTCCTCCAGTACCCCCAACAGTACACCAACCCTGGTCCTCCAGTACCCCCAACAGTACACCAACCCTGGTCCTCCAGTACCCCCAACAGTACACCAACCCTGGTCCTCCAGTACCCCCAACAGTACACCAACCCTGGTCCTCCAGTACCCCCAACAGTACACCAACCCTGGTCCTCCAGAACCCCCAACAGTACACCAACCCTGATCCTCCAGTACCCCCAACAGTACACCAACCCTGGTCCTTCGAGGACCCCCCCAACAGTACACCAACCCTGGTCCTCCAGTACCCCCAACAGTACACCAACCCTGGTCCTTCGAGGACCCCCCAACAGTACACCAAACCTGGTCCTCCAGTACCCCCAAAAGTACACCAACCCTGGTCCTTCGAGGACCCCCCCAACAGTACACCAACCCTGGTCCTTCGAGGACCCCCCCAACAGTACACCAACCCTCGTCCTCCAGTACCCCCAACAGTACACCAACCCTGGTCCTCCAGTACCCCCAACAGTACACCAACCCTGGTCCTTCGAGGACCCCCCAACAGTACACCAACCCTGGTCCTACAGTACCCCCAACAGTACACCAACCCTGGTCCTCCAGTACCCCCAACAGTACACCAACCCTGGTCCTCCAGTACCCCCAACAGTACACCAACCCTGGTCCTCCAGTACCCCCAACAGTACACCAACCCTGGTCCTCCAGTACCCCCAACAGTACACCAAACCTGGTCCTCCAGTACCCCCAACAGTACACCAACCCTGGTCCTCCAGTACCCCCAACAGTACACCAACCCTGGTCCTCCAGTACCCCCAACAGTACACCAACCCTGGTCCTCCAGTACCCCCAAAAGTACACCAAACCTGGTCCTCCAGTACCCCCAACACTACACCAACCCTGGTCCTCCAGTACCCCCAACCCTGGTCCTCCAGTACCCCCAACAGTACACCAACCCTGGTCCTCCAGTACCCCCAACAGTACACCAACCCTGGTCCTCCAGTACCCCCAACAGTACACCAACCCTGGTCCTCCAGTACCCCCAACAGTACACCAACCCTGGTCCTTCGAGGACCCCTCCAACAGTACACCAACCCTGGTCCTTCGAGGACCCCCCAACAGTACACCAACCCTGATCATTCAAGGACCCCCCCAACAGTACACCAACCCTGGTCCTTCGAGGACCCCCCCAACAGTACACCAACCCTGGTCCTTCGAGGACCCCCCCAACAGTACACCAACCCTGGTCCTTCGAGGACCCCCCCAACAGTACACCAACCCTGGTCATTCAAGGACCCCCCCAACAGTACACCAACCCTGGTCCTCCAGTACCCCCAACAGTACACCAACCCTGGTCCTCCAGTACCCTCAACAGTACACCAACCCTGGTCCTCCAGTACCCTCAACAGTACACCAACCCTGGTCCTCCAGTACCCTCAACAGTACACCAACCCTGGTCCTCCAGTACCCTCAACAGTACACCAACCCTGGTCCTCCAGTACCCTCAACAGTACACCAACCCTGGTCCTCCAGTACCCTCAACAGTACACCAACCCTGGTCCTCCAGTACCCTCAACAGTACACCAACTCTGGTCATCCAGTACCCCCAACAGTACACCAACCCTGGTCCTCCAGTACCCCCAACAGTACACCAACCCTGGTCCTCCAGTACCCCCAACAGTACACCAACCCTGGGGTTCCAGTACCCCCAACAGTACACCAACCCTGATCCTCCAGTACCCCCAACAGTACACCAACCCTGGTCCTTCGAGGACCCCCCAACAGTACACCAACCCTGGTCCTCCAGTACCCCCAACAGTACACCAACCCTGGTCCTTCGAGGACCCCCCAACAGTACACCAACCCTGGTCCTTCAAGGACCCCCCCAACAGTACACCAACCCTGGTCCTCCAGTACCCCCAACAGTACACCAACCCTGGTCCTTCGAGGACCCCCCAACAGTACTCCAACCCTGGTCCTTCAAGGACCCCCCCAACAGTACACCAACCCTGGTCCTTCGAGGACCCCCCAACAGTACACCAACCCTGGTCCTTCAAAGACCCCCCAACAGTACACCAACCCTGGTCCTTCGAGGACCTCCCTCAACAGTACACCAACCCTGGTCCTCCAGTACCCCCAACAGTACACCAACCCTGGTCCTTCAAAGACCCCCCCCAACAGTACACCAACCCTGGTCCTTCGAGGACCACCCAACAGTACACCAACCCTGGTCCTTCGAGGACCCCCCCAACAGTACACCAACCCTGGTCCTCCAGTACCCCCAACAGTACACCAACCCTGGTCCTTCAAAGACCCCCCCCAACAGTACACCAACCCTGGTCCTTCGAGGACCACCCAACAGTACACCAACCCTGGTCCTTCGAGGACCCCCCCAACAGTACACCAACCCTGGTCCTCCAGTACCCCCAACAGTACACCAACCCTGGTTCTCCAGTACCCCCAACAGTACACCAACCCTGGTCCTCCAGTACCCCCAACAGTACACCAACTCTGGTCATTCAAGGACCCCCCCAACAGTACACCAACCCTGGTCCTTCGAGGACCCCTCCAACAGTACACCAACCCTGGTCCTTCGAGGACCCCTCCAACAGTACACCAACCCTGGTCCTTCGAGGACCCCTCCAACAGTACACCAACCCTGGTCCTTCGAGGACCCCTCCAACAGTACACCAACCCTGGTCCTTCGAGGACCCCTCCAACAGTACACCAACCCTGGTCCTTCGAGGACCCCCCAACAGTACACCAACCCGTGTCCTTCAAGGACCCCCCCAACAGTACACCAACCCTGGTTCTCCAGTACCCCCAACAGTACACCAACCCTGGGGTTCCAGTACCCCCAACAGTACACCAACCCTGGTCCTCCAGTACCCCCAACAGTACACCAACCCTGGTCCTTCGAGGACCCCCCAACAGTACACCAACCCTGGTCCTTCAAGGACCCCCCCAACAGTACACCAACCCTGGTCCTCCAGTACCCCCAACAGTACACCAACCCTGGTCCTTCGAGGACCCCCCAACAGTACACCAACCCTGGTCCTTCAAGGACCCCCCCCTAACAGTACACCAACCCTGGTCCTTCAAAGACCCCCCAACAGTACACCAACCCTGGTCCTTCGAGGACCTCCCTCAACAGTACACCAACCCTGGTCCTCCAGTACCCCCAACAGTACACCAACCCTGGTCCTTCAAAGACCCCCCCCAACAGTACACCAACCCTGGTCCTTCGAGGACCACCCAACAGTACACCAACCCTGGTCCTTCGAGGACCCCCCCAACAGTACACCAACCCTGGTCCTCCAGTACCCCCAACAGTACACCAACCCTGGTCCTTCGAGGACCCCCCAACAGTACACCAACCCTGGTCCTTCAAGGACCCCCCCAACAGTACACCAACCCTGGTCCTCCAGTACCCCCAACAGTACACCAACCCTGGTCCTTCGAGGACCCCCCAACAGTACACCAACCCTGGTCCTTCAAGGACCCCCCCCCAACAGTACACCAACCCTGGTCCTTCAAAGACCCCCCAACAGTACACCAACCCTGGTCCTTCGAGGACCTCCCTCAACAGTACACCAACCCTGGTCCTCCAGTACCCCCAACAGTACACCAACCCTGGTCCTTCAAAGACCCCCCCCAACAGTACACCAACCCTGGTCCTTCGAGGACCACCCAACAGTACACCAACCCTGGTCCTTCGAGGACCCCCCCAACAGTACACCAACCCTGGTCCTCCAGTACCCCCAACAGTACACCAACCCTGGTTCTCCAGTACCCCCAACAGTACACCAACCCTGGTCCTCCAGTACCCCCAACAGTACACCAACTCTGGTCATTCAAGGACCCCCCCAACAGTACACCAACCCTGGTCCTCCAGTACCCTCAACAGTACACCAACCCTGGTCCTTCGAGGACCCCTCCAACAGTACACCAACATTGGTCCTTCGAGGACCCCTCCAACAGTACACCAACTCTGGTCATTCAAGGACCCCCCCAACAGTGTACCAACCCTGGTTCTCCAGTACCCCCAACAGTACACCAACCCTGGTCCTCCAGTACCCCCAACAGTACACCAACTCTGGTCATTCAAGGACCCCCCCAACAGTACACCAACCCTGGTCCTCCAGTACCCTCAACAGTACACCAACCCTGGTCCTTCGAGGACCCCCCCAACAGTACACCAACCCTGGTCCTCCAGTACCCCCAACAGTACACCAACCCTGGTTCTCCAGTACCCCCAACAGTACACCAACCCTGGTCCTCCAGTACCCCCAACAGTACACCAACTCTGGTCATTCAAGGACCCCCCCAACAGTACACCAACCCTGGTCCTCCAGTACCCTCAACAGTACACCAACCCTGGTCCTTCGAGGACCCCTCCAACAGTACACCAACCCTGGTCCTTCGAGGACCCCTCCAACAGTACACCAACCCTGGTCCTTCGAGGACCCCTCCAACAGTACACCAACCCTGGTCCTTCGAGGACCCCTCCAACAGTACACCAACCCTGGTCCTTCGAGGACCCCTCCAACAGTACACCAACCCTGGTCCTTCGAGGACCCCCCAACAGTACACCAACCCGTGTCCTTCAAGGACCCCCCCAACAGTACACCAACCCTGGTTCTCCAGTACCCCCAACAGTACACCAACCCTGGGGTTCCAGTACCCCCAACAGTACACCAACCCTGATCCTCCAGTACCCCCAACAGTACACCAACCCTGGTCCTTCGAGGACCCCCCAACAGTACACCAACCCTGGTCCTCCAGTACCCCCAACAGTACACCAACCCTGGTCCTTCGAGGACCCCCCAACAGTACACCAACCCTGGTCCTTCAAGGACCCCCCCAACAGTACACCAACCCTGGTCCTCCAGTACCCCCAACAGTACACCAACCCTGGTCCTTCGAGGACCCCCAACAGTACACCAACCCTGGTCCTTCAAGGACCCCCCCCAACAGTACACCAACCCTGGTCCTTCGAGGACCCCCCAACAGTACACCAACCCTGGTCCTTCAAAGACCCCCCAACAGTACACCAACCCTGGTCCTTCGAGGACCTCCCTCAACAGTACACCAACCCTGGTCCTCCAGTACCCCCAACAGTACACCAACCCTGGTCCTTCAAAGACCCCCCCCAACAGTACACCAACCCTGGTCCTTCGAGGACCACCCAACAGTACACCAACCCTGGTCCTTCGAGGACCCCCCCAACAGTACACCAACCCTGGTCCTCCAGTACCCCCAACAGTACACCAACCCTGGTTCTCCAGTACCCCCAACAGTACACCAACCCTGGTCCTCCAGTACCCCCAACAGTACACCAACTCTGGTCATTCAAGGACCCCCCCAACAGTACACCAACCCTGGTCCTCCAGTACCCTCAACAGTACACCAACCCTGGTCCTTCGAGGACCCCTCCAACAGTACACCAACCCTGGTCCTTCGAGGACCCCTCCAACAGTACACCAACCCTGGTCCTTCGAGGACCCCTCCAACAGTACACCAACCCTGGTCCTTCGAGGACCCCTCCAACAGTACACCAACCCTGGTCCTTCGAGGACCCCTCCAACAGTACACCAACCCTGGTCCTTCGAGGACCCCTCCAACAGTACACCAACCCTGGTCCTTCGAGGACCCCCCAACAGTACACCAACCCGTGTCCTTCAAGGACCCCCCCAACAGTACACCAACCCTGGTCCTCCAGTACCCCCAACAGTACACCAACCCTGGTCCTTCGAGGACCCCCCAACAGTACACCAACCCTGGTCCTTCAAGGACCCCCCCAACAGTACACCAACCCTTGTCCTTCGAGGACCCCCCAACAGTACACCAACCCTGGTCCTTCAAAGACCCCCCAACAGTACACCAACCCTGGTCCTTCGAGGACCCCTCCAACAGTACACCAACCCTGGTCCTTCGAGGACCCCTCCAACAGTACACCAACCCTGGTCCTTCGAGGACCCCTCCAACAGTACACCAACCCTGGTCCTTCGAGGACCCCTCCAACAGTACACCAACCCTGGTCCTTCGAGGACCCCCCAACAGTACACCAACCCGTGTCCTTCAAGGACCCCCCCAACAGTACACCAACCCTGGTCCTCCAGTACCCCCAACAGTACACCAACCCTGGTCCTTCGAGGACCCCCCAACAGTACACCAACCCTGGTCCTTCAAGGACCCCCCCAACAGTACACCAACCCTTGTCCTTCGAGGACCCCCCAACAGTACACCAACCCTGGTCCTTCAAAGACCCCCCAACAGTACACCAACCCTGGTCCTTCGAGGACCCCCCTCAACAGTACACCAACCCTGGTCCTCCAGTACCCCCAACAGTACACCAACCCTGGTCCTTCAAAGACCCCCCCAACAGTACACCAACCCTGGTCCTTCGAGGACCCCCCAACAGTACACCAACCCTGGTCCTTCGAGGACCCCCCCAACAGTACACCAACCCTGGTCCTCCAGTACCCCCAACAGTACACCAACCCTGGTCCTCCAGTACCCCCAACAGTACACCAACCCTGGTCCTCCAGTACCCCCAACAGTACACCAACCCTGGTCATTCAAGGACCCCCCCAACAGTACACCAACCCGTGTCCTTCAAGGACCCCCCCAACAGTACACCAACCTTGGTCCTCCAGTACCCCCAACAGTACACCAACCCTGGTCCTTCGAGGACCCCCCAACAGTACACCAACCCTGGTCCTTCAAGGACCCCCCCAACAGTACACCAACCCTTGTCCTTCGAGGACCCCCCAACAGTACACCAACCCTGGTCCTTCAAAGACCCCCAACAGTACACCAACCCTGGTCCTTCGAGGACCCCTCCAACAGTACACCAACCCTGGTCCTTCGAGGACCCCTCCAACAGTACACCAACCCTGGTCCTTCGAGGACCCCTCCAACAGTACACCAACCCTGGTCCTTCGAGGACCCCTCCAACAGTACACCAACCCTGGTCCTTCGAGGACCCCCCAACAGTACACCAACCCGTGTCCTTCAAGGACCCCCCCAACAGTACACCAACCCTGGTCCTCCAGTACCCCCAACAGTACACCAACCCTGGTCCTTCGAGGACCCCCCAACAGTACACCAACCCTGGTCCTTCAAGGACCCCCCCAACAGTACACCAACCCTTGTCCTTCGAGGACCCCCCAACAGTACACCAACCCTGGTCCTTCAAAGACCCCCCAACAGTACACCAACCCTGGTCCTTCGAGGACCCCCCTCAACAGTACACCAACCCTGGTCCTCCAGTACCCCCAACAGTACACCAACCCTGGTCCTTCAAAGACCCCCCAACAGTACACCAACCCTGGTCCTTCGAGGACCCCCCAACAGTACACCAACCCTGGTCCTTCGAGGACCCCCCCAACAGTACACCAACCCTGGTCCTCCAGTACCCCCAACAGTACACCAACCCTGGTCCTCCAGTACCCCCAACAGTACACCAACCCTGGTCCTCCAGTACCCCCAACAGTACACCAACCCTGGTCATTCAAGGACCCCCCCAACAGTACACCAACCCTGGTCCTCCAGTACCCCCAACAGTACACCAACCCTGGTCCTCCAGTACCCCCAACAGTACACCAACCCTGGTCCTCCAGTACCCTCAACAGTACACCAACCCTGGTCCTTCGAGGACCCCTCCAACAGTACACCAACCCTGGTCCTTCGAGGACCCCTCCAACAGTACACTAACCCTGGTCCTTCGAGGACCCCTCCAACAGTACACCAACCCTGGTCCTTCGAGGACCCCTCCAACAGTACACCAACCCTGGTCCTTCGAGGACCCCCCCCAACAGTACACCAACCCTGATCATTCAAGGACCCCCCCAACAGTACACCAACCCTGGTCCTCCAGTACCCCCAACAGTACACCAACCCTGGTCATTCAAGGACCCCCCCAACAGTACACCAACCCTGGTCCTCCAGTACCCTCAACAGTACACCAACCCTGGTCCTCCAGTACCCCCAACAGTACACCAACCCTGGTCCTCCAGTACCCTCAACAGTACACCAACCCTGGTCCTTCGAGGACCCCTCCAACAGTACACCAACCCTGGTCCTTCGAGGACCCCTCCAACAGTACACCAACCCTGGTCCTTCGAGGACCCCCCCAACAGTACACCAACCCTGGTCCTTCAAGGACCCCTCCAACAGTACACCAACCCTGGTCCTTCGAGGACCCCCCCAACAGTACACCAACCCTGGTCATTCAAGGACCCCCCCAACAGTACACCAACCCTGGTCCTCCAGTACCCCCAACAGTACACCAACCCTGGTCCTTCGAGGACCCCCCAACAGTACACCAACCCTGGTCCTTCGAGGACCCCTCCAACAGTACACATTTTTATTTTGATCCTGGACCTGATTCAACTTGTCAACTAATCACGAAGCCCCCCCCCCCTCCCCCTCCCCCTCCCGCTTCAAAATCTGCTTGAAAATCTATTGCAAGACTTGAAGATTGCTTTCTAGCCATGATCCCCAACACATGAACAAAGGTTGAATAATTCTGAAAAGAATAATGGGCTAATGTCCAGGTGTGGAAATCTCTTAGAGACTTACACAGAACGATTCACAGCTTTAATCTCGGTCAAAAAAGTGATTGATTCAGGGTGCTGAATACTTATGCTATGACTATATTTTAGTTATTTAATTACTATTCATCCCCTCACTTTGACATTACAGAGTATTTTGTCGAGGAGGAACTGAAACCGTTGAGGATGTTCTCTACGGGGAGAGGAGGAACTGAAACCGTTGAGGATGTTCTCTACGGGGAGAGGAGGAACTGAAACCGTTGAGGATGTTCTCTACGGGGAGAGGAGGAACTGAAACCGTTGAGGATGTTCTCTGCGGGGAGAGGAGGAACTGAAACCGTTGAGGATGTTCTCTACGGGGAGAGGAGGAACTGAAACCGTTGAGGATGTTCTCTACGGGGAGAGGAGGAACTGAAACCGTTGAGGATGTTCTCTACAGGGAGAGGAGGAACTGAAACCCTTAAGAATGTTCTCTACAGGGAGAGGAGGAACTGAAACCGGTGAGGATGTTCTCTACGGGGAGAGGAGGAACTGAAACCGTTGAGGATGTTCTCTACGGGGAGAGGAGGAACTGAAACCCTTAAGAATGTTCTCTACAGGGAGAGGAGGAACTGAAACCATTGAGGACCGTTGAGGATGAAACCGTTGAGGAACTGAAACCCTTAAGGGAATTTTCCAGTAGGAGAGTGGAGAGTGAGTTTGTCCCAAATGGCACCCTATTCCCTATATTGGGCACTACTTTTGATCAGAGCCATATGGGTGCTGGTCTAAAATAGTGCAGTAAATAGGGAATAGGGTGCAATTGGGGACACATCCTGTCTAGTATGGCAGGATTATAGTATTGTAGAGATATAATGGGATTGGCTACTTGCTCTGTACCAAACCTGGCCGACAGGAAGGTGTGGGAAGATAAATTATATCTGTCTCAAATGGTACCCTATTACTATTCCCAACATAGTGGACTACCTTTAAGGGGCTCTGGTTAAAAGTAGTGCACTACGTAGGGAATAGGGTGCCACACTGTGCAGAGATTACAGTCAGCTAAACATGCCACCATCCTAGTAATGGCACAGCCAAGCGTTTATAGTACATTTAGCTGTGGTGCCAACAGTGTGTTCCATGTTTATTTATATTGATTCATTACATGCCTATTACATTACTTCTTCAGATACAGTATGATGGTTATAACACCTGTCAGTCTCAGTACGTGATGGTTATAACACCTGTCGGTCTCAGTATGATGGTTATAACACCTGTCGGTCTCAGTACATGATGGTTATAACACCTGTCAGTCTAAGTATGATGTTATAACACCTATCAGTCTCAGTACATGATGGTTATAACACCTGTCAGTCTAAGTATGATGTTATAACACCTGTCAGTCTCAGTACATGATGGTTATAACAGCTGTCTGTCTCAATACATGATGGTTATAACACCTGTCAGTCTAAGTATGCTGTTATAACACCTGTCTGTCTCAATACATGATGGTTATAACATCTGTCAGTCTAAGTATGATGTTATAACACCTATCAGTCTCAGTACATGATGGTTATAACACCTGTCAGTCTCAGTAGATTATGTTATAACACCTGTCATTGTTAGTACATGATGGTTATAACACCTGTCATTGTTAGTACATGATGGTTATAACAGCTGTCTGTCTCAATACATGATGGTTATAACACCTGTCAGTCTAAGTATGATGTTATAACACTTATCAGTCTCAGTAGATGATGTTATAACACCTGTCATTGTTAGTACATGATGGTTATAACACCTGTCTGTCTCAATACATGATGGTTATAACACCTGTCAGTCTAAGTATGATGTTATAACACCTATCAGTCTCAGTACATGATGGTTATAACACCTGTCAGTCTAAGTATGATGTTATAACACCTATCAGTCTCAGTACATGATGGTTATAACACCTGTCGGTCTCAGTATGGTAACCGATGGTAACCAGCTGATTTTATTATGCTGAGATGTACACCATTGACAATACAAACACTATACTGATTACATTGATCAAGTCTTATCTTAATCTTATCTTGGTTCTATGATGGGAGAAGGCATGTGGACAATAAGCTTTTAATTAGTTGTACGTTTTAGAGAATCTATACAAAACCATGCAATCAGTATAGGTGAACTATGAAAGGTCTTCTCTGTTGTCCAGGGCCTCTGTGACAGACTATGTCCTCTCTGTTGTCCAGGGCCTCTGTGACAGACTATGTCCTCTCTGTTGTCCAGGGCCTCTGTAACAGACTATGAAATGTCCTCTCTGTTGTCCAGGGCCTCTGTAACAGACTATGAAATGTCCTCTGTTGTCCAGGGCCTCTGTGACAGACTATGTCCTCTCTGTTGTCCAGGGCCTCTGTAACAGACTATGAAATGTCATATCGGTTGTCCAGGGCCTCTGTAACAGACGATGAAATGTCCTCTCTGTTGTCCAGGGCCTCTGTAGCAGACGATGAAATGTCCTCTCTGTTGTCCAGGGCCTCCTTCACACCTGAAGGATGGTGTTGGGTAAAATGTAACCACTCTTAAATTCATAGATGGGCTAAGAGAGTTAAACTAAACTCATGAGGTATTTATAAGTTATATTAATCAAGAACCAATGGCTACGGTGCCTTCAGAAAGTATTCACACCCCTTGATTTTTTTTCCACATTTTGTTGAAATTTAAAATGAATTAAATTGAGATTTCTGGTCTATGTACAACACCCCATAATGTCAAAGGGGGAATTATGTTTTTATACATTTTTACAAATGGATTAAAAATGAAAAGCTGAAATGTCATAATGTCTTCAACCCCTTTGTTAGGGCAAGACTAAATAAGTTCAGGAGTAAACATTTGCTTAACAAGTCACACAATAAATGGCATGGACTCACTCTGTGTGCAATAACAGTGGTTTTAAATTATTTTTTAAGGGCTACCTCATCTCTGTACCCCACACATACAATTATCTGTAAGATCCCTCAGCCGAGCAGTGAATTTCAAACCCAGATTCAACCACAAAGACCAGGGAGGTTTTTCAATGCCTCTCTGAGGGAGGACACCTATTGGTAGATGGGTAAAAATAAAAAAGCAGACATTGAATATCCCTTTGAGCATGATGGTTGATGATGGTTATTAATTACACATTGGATGGTGAATCAATACACCCAGTCACCACAAAGATACAGGCGTACTTCCTAACACAGTTGACGAAGAGGAAGGAAACCGCTCAGGGATTTCACCATGAGGCCAATGGTTTTACAGAGTTTAATGGCTGTGACAGGAGAAAACTGAGGATGGATCAAACAATCAGAATAAAAACAAACAAAAAACCCAGAATGGAACTAAACAGAGGCAAAATCCTAGAGCTAAATCTGATTCAGTCTGTTTTCCAACAGACACTGGGAGATGAATTCACCTTTCAGCAGCACAATAAACTAAAACACAAGGCCAAAATCTACACTGGAGTTGTGTAATGTCTGCTTCTAACTCACACCCTCAAACACATACAGTGGGGCAAAAAAGTATTTAGTCAGCCACCAATTGTGCAAGTTCTCCCACTTAAAAAGATGAGAGAGTACTATCACGTTCTGACCTTTATTTCCTTTGTTTTGTCTTTATTTAGTATGGTCAGGGCGTGAGTTGGAGTGGGCAGTCTATGTTTGTTTTTCTATGTTTGGTTTCTGTTTCGGGCTAGTATGGTACTCAATCAGAGGCAGGTGTCGTTAGTTGTCTCTGATTGAGAATCATACTTAAGTAGCCTGGGTTTCACTGTTGGTTTGTGGGTGTTTGTTTCCGTGTGTGTGTTTGTCGCCACACGGTACTGTTTCGTTTTTTTGGAGATTTCACGTTATCGTTTATTGTTTTTGTTTGAGTGTTCATTTGTCTTTATTAAAAACATCATGGACACTTACCACGCTGCATCTTGATCCGATCCTTACTCCTCTTCAGACGAAGAGGAGATGTGCCGTTAAATGTTTTCACTTTATGGGTTATTGTGTGTAAATGGGTAAGAACAAATATCTATTTATTCCATTTTTAATTCAGGCTGTAAGACAACAAAATATAGAATAAGTCAAGGGGTATGAATACTTTCTGAAGGCACTGTTATATAACATTATGGATGTACCAATCCCAGATTATGTAATTCACTCTTCTCAAGACCCCCCCTCACCCCCCCCCCCCCCCTTTGCTCTTATAGATCCTGACTAGGTTACCATGGAAACCTTCAAAATGGCTGTGCTATTTGAGTTGAGAGCTAAAAGAGGTTGGATGCTTCAAAGCCAAGAGCATTCCCCAGTATCCCATTTACTCTGGGTAGCATGTACAAGGTGATGCTCTTCATTGTGATGTTAATTGTGCCATCAAGACAGAAGGACCTTGTTTCCTCTGGGTTTTTTTTTTTTTTTAAGACATGAATCCTCTTAGGTTAGTAGTTTAGAGAAGAGATTAGTTTAGAGGAGAGAGAGAGAGAGAGAGGGAGAGGGAGAGAGAGAGGGCCAGAGTTCAGCAACCTGGTCTCATTGACTAGACATAACATTGTACATTTATACCCGGGACACATAAAAACTAGTATGATCTGTTTTGTTTGGTATGGTTACATAAAATAGAAGGTCTGCAATGCATGCGTCTAGCATATATTATACCGTGTTCAACTCTCATCCCGGACCGTGTTCAAATCTCACCCCGGACCGTGTTCAACTCTCATCCCGGACCGTGTTCAAATCTCAACCCGGACCGTGTTCAAATCTCACCCCGGACCGTGTTCAAATCTCATCCCGGACCGTGTTCAAATCTCACCCCGGACCGTGTTCAAATCTCACCCCGGACCGTGTTCAAATCTCATCCCGGACCGTGTTCAACTCTCATCCCGGACCGTGTTCAACTCTCATCCCCGGACCGTGTTCAAATCTCATCCCCGGACCGTGTTCAAATCTCATCCCCGGACCGTGTTCAAATCTCATCCCGGACCGTGTTCAAATCTCACCCCGGACCGTGTTCAAATCTCATCCCGGACCGTGTTCAACTCTCACCCCGGACCGTGTTCAACTCTCATCCCGGACCGTGTTCAACTCTCATCCCGGACCGTGTTCAAATCTCATCCCGGACCGTGTTCAAATCTCACCCCGGACCGTGTTCAAATCTCATCCCCGGACCGTGTTCAAATCTCATCCCGGACCGTGTTCAACTCTCATCCCGGACCGTGTTCAAATCTCACCCAGGACCGTGTTCAAATCTCATCCCCGGACCGTGTTCAACTCTCATCCCGGACCGTGTTCAACTCTCATCCCGGACCGTGTTCAAATCTCATCCCGGACCGTGTTCAAATCTCATCCCCGGACCGTGTTCAACTCTCATCCCGAACCGTGTTCAAATCTCATCCCGGACCGTGTTCAAATCTCATCCCGGGCCGTGTTCAAATCTCATCCCACACCGTGTTCAAATCTCATCCCCGGACCGTGTTCAACTCTCATCCCGGACCGTGTTCAACTCTCATCCCGGACCGTGTTCAAATCTCATCCCGGACCGTGTTCAAATCTCATCCCGGACCGTGTTCAAATCTCATCCCGGACCGTGTTCAACTCTCATCCCGGACCGTGTTCAACTCTCATCCCGGACCGTGTTCAAATCTCATCCCGGACCGTGTTCAACTCTCATCCCGGACCGTGTTCAACTCTCATCCCGGACCGTGTTCAAATCTCATCCCGGACCGTGTTCAAATCTCATCCCGGACCGTGTTCAAATCTCATCCCGGACCGTGTTCAACTCTCATCCCGGACCGTGTTCAACTCTCATCCCGGACCGTGTTCAAATCTCATCCCGGACCGTGCTCAAATCTCATCCCGGACCGTGTTCAAATCTCATCCCCGGACCGTGTTCAACTCTCATCCCGGACCGTGTTCAACTCTCATCCCGGACCGTGTTCAAATCTCATCCCGGACCGTGTTCAAATCTCATCCCGGACCGTGTTCAAATCTCATCCCGGACCGTGTTCAACTCTCATCCCGGACCGTGTTCAACTCTCATCCCGGACCGTGTTCAAATCTCATCCCGGACCGTGTTCAAATCTCATCCCGGACCGTGTTCAACTCTCATCCCGGACCGTGTTCAACTCTCATCCCAGGACCGTGTTCAACTCTCATCCCCGAACCGTGTTCAACTCTCATCCCGGACTGTGTTCAAATCTCATCCCGGACAACTTTAGATTGTAGCTAATTAGCAACTTTTCAACGACTAACTACTTTGCAACTACTTATTATGCTAACTAACCCAATTCGTAACATATCATAGGTTTTGCAAAGTATATCGTACAAATTGTAATTCGTAACATATGGATGAGGGACAACTACCAATTAATACATACCATACGAAATGTAACATATCATCCTACAGTTTTTTTCAATTGCTAAAACACTAAAACCCATTGGCTGAACAAAGTTCTCAATTGCTAAAACACTAAAACCCATTGGCTGAACAAAGTTCTCAGTTCGCTGGACTCATTTAGCTAATTATGCAGTCTGTTGTCAGTACCTTAAACCATTTCACATGGTAAAACACAATTTTCAGATCTCACTTAGACTTTTCAGCAAAACTCTTAAACACATTCTCATTCTCAAAACACATTCTGCACTCTAATGCACATGTCATCCATACTGGTAAACACAAGTGGCAACAATCAAATACAAATAGAGAAGACATGTCATTGATTGAACACAACCACTCAACATGGATTTAATCTGTTTCAAATGATGCGACACAACCAATATAAGCCAGTTCAGAGAGCAAACAGGTTGTTGAAGGTGGGAAGGAGAACGTCTGAGAATGGATAGAAGAAACAATGTGAGAGGACGAAGACGTATGCGAGGTGGGCGACGAGGAGGAAGAGGGCAAGAAAGAGGAAGAGGAGGACGAAGAGGAAGAGGAAGACAAAGAGTGGAAATATCTGATGAAATTTGAGGAACAGTCATAGACCATGTTCTTGTCCATGGACTGACAATGAGGGAAGCAGGACTTAGAGTGCAACCCAATTTGAGACGATCTTCTGTGTCCACCATAGTAAGGACATTCAGAGAAGAGAATAGGTACAGGATACTACTGTATTTTTGTAATGGCAAATGTACTGTACTACACTATATGCAGCTGTTTCAATAGACATTTGTAAAGTTAATCACTGTCTGTATTGTACTGCATGAATATGTTTTGTAACTGCACAACTACGTTTTGTAGAATTGCAAGGCTGCCACATGCAGGTGGAAGGACAGCTGTATTCACTAGGGAGCAAGAGGCCGTTATAGTTGGCCTGGTCCTTCAAGATAATGCAATACGACTCAGAGAAATCCAGGAACGAGTGATACAAGACAACACACACTTCCAGGGAATCGACAGTGTGAGCATTTCCACAATTGACCGTGTCCTCCATCGTAACAGGATGCAAATGAAACAAGTATACAGAGTATCTTTTGAGTGCAACTCACCAAGGGGTGAAAGAACTGCGAGCTCAGCATGTGCAAGTAAGTGTACATTCAGAAACATTTACTGTAATCCAGATTGTCTACAGTACTAACACATACTATGTGATTGATA
>NC_143046.1:87777500-87785000 GCF_057628025.1 Oncorhynchus mykiss
TAGACTGTTTAGATCTGAGAACTGAAGTGAACACTTCACCTGTTCTGAGAACCTTCATGTTTAGTTCTGAGAACTGAAGTGAACATTTCACCTGTTCTGAGAACCTTCATATTTAGTTCTGAGAACCTTCATGTTTAGTTCTGAGAACCTTCATGTTTAGTTCTGAGAACTGAAGTGAACATTTCACCTGTTCTGAGAACCTTCATGTTTAGTTCTGAGAACCTTCATTTTTAGTTCTGAGAACCTTTATGTTTAGTTCTGAGAACCTTCATGTTTAGTTCTGAGAACCTTCATGTTTAGTTCTGAGAACCTTCATGTTTAGTTCTGAGAACTGAAGTGAATATTTCACCTGTTCTGAGAACCTTCATGTTTAGTTCTGAGAACCTTCATTTTTAGTTCTGAGAACTGAAGTGAACATTGCACCTGTTCTGAGAACCTTCATGTTTAGTTCTGAGAACCTTCATGTTTAGTTCTGAGAACTGAAGTGAACATTTCACCTGTTCTGAGAACCTTCATGTTTAGTTCTGAGAACCTTCATGTTTAGTTCTGAGAACCTTCATTTTTAGTTCTGAGAACCTTCATGTTTAGTTCCGAGAACCTTCATGTTTAATTCTGAGAACCTTCATGTTTAGTTCTGAGAACCTTCATGTTTAGTTCTGAGAACCTTCATGTTTAGTTCTGAGAACCTTCATTTTTAGTTCTGAGAACCTTCATGTTTAGTTCTGAGAACCTTCATTTTTAGTTCTGAGAACCTTCATGTTTAGTTCCGAGAACCTTCATGTTTAATTCTGAGAACCTTCATGTTTAGTTCTGAGAACCTTCATGTTTAATTCTGAGAACTGAAGTGAACATTTCACCTGTTCTGAGAACCTTCATGTTTAATTCTGAGAACCTTAATGTTTAGTTCTGAGAACCTTCATGTTTAATTCTGAGAACTGAAGTGAACATTTCACCTGTTCTGAGAACCTTCATGTTTAGTTCTGAGAACCTTCATGTTTAATTCTGAGAACCTTCATGTTTAATTCTGAGAACTGAAGTGAACATTTCACCTGTTCTGAGAACCTTCATGTTTAGTTCTGAGAACCTTCATGTTTAGTTCTGAGAACCTTCATGTTTAGTTCTGAGAACTGAAGTGAACATTTCACCTGTTCTGAGAACGTTTTCCTGGGATGTTTTATTAACAGAAATTATCGGTTATTTGAAGGTAATTAAATTAAATAAGGTTCTGAGAACATTCTCTAAATGTTGTGAATGTTTTCAATTAAATCTAAAGGTGCGATATGCATAAATTGCGCCACCATTTTCTGGTTTCAAAAATTCTAATAGTTTGCCTAATTTCAGTTTATGACAAAAAAAAAGCAGTGATTGTATAGAGAATCAATTGTACCATCTGAATCACAGTGAAAATATATTTTCCAATGGCAAAAATACAGTATTTTTAGCTGTTTGAAGCTGGTGTACAAAACAGAAAGTAAAAGAAGCAAAACACTGAACTTAATTAACGGGCAGCATAGAAAATACGCACATAGAAGAGATATACCGCTTCTTAGGTCTTGCTTTCAATGAAAATGACAGATCGATAACTCACATTTCTATGTGAATTTGAACTTTCACTGAATGTTTCAATAAGATTGTTAATTACAATGCTATCTTAGGTTAACTGTTCTGAACACCAAGCACTGATAAGACGCATGGAAATTCATTGGCTTAGTCATGTAAACACATTTTTAAAAAAAATTTATTGTGGCACAGCGCCAGTAAGATTCAAATCTATGATCTTCTGTTAGGTTTCCATGGAAATTAGTTCTCTGCGCCACCAGGATGAAGCTGGCATGACGTGTTTAAAAAAAAAAAACTCATACCAAGCTGTTCGTTTTAGTCTATTCCCCATTTCAAGGGAAACATGTCAGATCAGTGTATTACCAATGTTTACAGGAAGGCGAGCACGGGACACATGAAGTGAAGGCTCTGGGAGCTATGTGGAAACTTCACAAGGTAACTTGTTTGCCAAATGGCTACATTTATACCTCTCTGTTTTTCTAATGTCATAACGCTCGTTTAACTCACCAATTCTAGTCTTAAATTAGCTTCGCAAAGCCGCCTGATCCCGTGAGCTTACATTTCAGCTACCACGTTTGGTTCGTTGGAAGTTGTGGGAATGTAAGTTTTTGGTTTCCCATTGGTTCTGAGAATGAAGCAATACATTTCCTGACCGGTAAAACGTTTTTTAAACATTCTGAGAATTGAAGTGAACATTTTGCCTGTTCTGGGAATATTCGATTTTAGGTTGCAGGGAGGTTGTAAGAATGTTTACTATGGTTCTCTGAAAGTTTTCCTAGGATGTTTTATCAACGTTTTGAGAACGGAAATTCAAATATTTGAAGGTAAATAAATAAGGTTCTGAGAACATTAGCTAAATGTTGTGAATGTTTTGAATTAAATGTAAAGGTTACTTGGAGGTTTTTGCATAACTTCCTTAAAACTTTCACAGAATGTTTCAAAAATACTTTTAATTACACTGCTAGCTTAGGTTAACTGTTCTGAACACCAAGCACTGATAAGACACATGGAAATTCATTGGCTCAGTCATGTAAACACATTTATTTTTTTATTGTGGCACAGCGTCAGTAAGATTCAAATCTATGATCTTCTGTTAGGTTTCCATGGAAATTAGTTCTCTGCGCCACCAGGACGGAGCTGGCATGCCATGTTTTTTTTTATATAACTCATACAAAGCGGGGGTTTTTTTGAGACTCCATTTCAAAGGTAACAAGCACTCATTAAGATCAGGTGTGGCTAATTAGTGGGCGTGGCCAACACACCTGAACACACTTAACAAGATAGAGGATAGAGTTCTGTTGACACTGAGAACATGTATATGTATATGTAACGGATGTGAAACGGCTAGCTTAGTTAGCGTGGGCTACTAAATAGCGTTTCAATCAGTGACGTCACTTGCTCTGAGACCTTGAAGTAGTAGTTCGATGGGTAATGATGCTTCGAGGGTGACTGTTGATGTGTGCAGAAGGTCCCTGGTTCGCGCCCGGGTATGGGCGAGGGGACGGTTTAAAATTATACTGTTACATTGATGCTGTTGACCCGGATTACTGGTTGCTGCGGAAAAAGGAGGAAGGTCAAAAGGGGGGTGAGTGTAACGGATGTGAAACGGCTAGCTTAGTTAGCGTGGGCGCTAAATAGCGTTTCAATCAGTGACGTCACTTGCTCTGAGACCTTGAAGTAGTAGTTCCTCTTGCTCTGCAAGGGCCGCGGCTTTTGTGGAGCGATGGGTAACGATGCTTCGAGGGTGACTGTTGATGTGTGCAGAAGGTCCCTGGTTCGCGCCCGGGTATGGGCGAGGGGACGGTTTAAAATTATACTGTTACATATATATTTTTAAATCATATTCTTTGAACGTTACTAATGTTTTCTTGTGGTATTTATGGAAAGTTTTTAAATAGAACCATGAGGAAACCTGCAGAAACCGATATAATGAAGTACTGAAATACCCACAGAAGAATGTTGTTTCTTAACATTCTCTGAACGTTCTGAGAACATTACTTTTAATATAACCACGAGGAAACCTTTAGGAAGCGTTATGCTGAAGTATTGACATTCCAACCTAAGAAACATATGGTTCTCAGAACGTTATGTGCTAGCTGGATATATCCTGCACCCTTCCCAGAACTATATGGTAAGGTTATATGCACAATAACCATAGGACAACCATACTATCATCAAGCTCTAAGAAACATATGGTTCTCAGAACGTTATGTGCTAGCTGGGATGGTTCTCAGAACATTATGTGCTAACTGGGATGGTTCTCAGAACGTTATGTGCTAACTGGGATGGTTCTCAGAACGTTATGGGCTAACTGGGATGGTTCTCAGAACGTTATGGGCTAACTGGGATGGTTCTCAGAACGTTATGGGCTAACTGGGATGGTTCTCAGAACGTTATGTGCTAACTGGGATGGTTCTAAGAACGTTATGTGCCAGCTGGGATGGTTCTCAGAACGTTATGTGCTAACTGGGATGGTTCTCAGAACGTTATGTGCTAACTGGGATGGTTCTCAGAACGTTATGTGCTAACTGGGATGGTTCTAAGAACGTTATGTGCTAACTGGGATGGTTCTAAGAACGTTATGTGCTATCTGGGATGGTTCTCAGAACGTTATGTGCTAACTGGGATGGTTCTCAGAACGTTATGTGCTGTCTGGGATGGTTCTCAGAACGTTATGTGCTAACTGGGATGGTTCTCAGAACGTTATGTGCAAGCTGGGATGAATGTTGCTGTACAGCATGAAATCAGTCTGGTATTTACAAGGTTACAAGGTTAGTCCTAAATGGGCCCCTATATGAATGTCGTTCACTAATGCAATTGTGGAAACGAATAGCGTGTAGTAGTCTAGATTTAATAAGCCTAACCTATACTTTATTTTCAGCTCCAATTGAATTGTGGGTAGCCTAGATTACTAAATAGTGTGTAATAATACAATATGACATTTTTGTTGTTCACTTCTCATCAGTCTCTATAGTAGCCTGATATGACGATATCTACTTCAATGTTGTTGGCAGCCCCAAAAATAAATATATATATATATAAATCACAGCAGTTTCACCGGAGGTGCCATTGTTCTTTTAACAGACAAGCCTCTTACGCCTTGATGAAACCAACAGTGTCATTGCATCAATACTGCTTAATAAATTCTGCATTCAAACTTCTTTTTTTTTCATGATGTAATCCAACATTTTGTTGTTGTTGTTGTGGATATGTGTGCAACAAAAGTTGGGGAGGGGGGGGGTATATTGGGGGGGGGGGGGTATATGGGGGGGGTATATGGGGGGGGTATATGGGGGGGTATATGGGGGGGTATATGGGGGGGGTATATGGGAGGGGTATATGGGGGGGTACATGGGGGGGGTATATGGGAGGGGTATATGGGGGGTTATATGGGGGGGTATATGGGGGGATATATGGGGGGGGTATATGGGGGGGGTATATGGGAGGGGTATATGGGGGGTTATATGGGGGGGTATATGGGGGGATATATGGGGGGGTATATGGGGGGGTTATATGGGGGGGTATATGGGGGGATATATGGGGGGGTATATGGGGGGGTTATATGGGGGGGTATATTGGGGGGGTATATGGGGGGGGTATATGGGGGGGTTATATGGGGGGGTATATTGGGGGGGTATATGGGGGGGTATATGGGGGGGTATATGGGGGGGTATATGGGGGGATATATGGGGGGGGTATATGGGGGGGTTATATGGGGGGGTATATGGGGGGATATATGGGGGGGGTATATGGGGGGGTTATATGGGGGGGTATATTGGGGGGTATATGGCGAATATACCGCGGCGAAGGACTGTGCTTAGGCACGACACAATGCCTTTTAATGCTATTATAAAACTGTTTAGCAATGTAATTAGAGCAGTAAAATATATATATATATTGTCATACCCATGGTTTAAGGTCTGATATACCACAGCTTTCAGCCAATCAGCATTCAGTACTTCTTCTAGTGTACCAAAGCAATGCCAAATGCATCATACCGGCTGTATTCCTGTATTCCTGTATTCCTGTATTCCTGTATTCCTGTATTCCTGTATTCCTGTATTCCTGTATTCCTGTATTCCTGTATTCTGAAAGTTATGTATCTTGAAAACGTGATTGCAGACATGTCAAATATTGGACTAATGGACGAATGAACTAATGAAACAAATACCAAAATATAGTTTTTTGGTTGGAGTTTTCCTTTAACAAAGTAGCTACAAATATTCAAAAGTATTAAAAAAACGATCTTTTGAAAAAGTTTCAACGGTATTGAAAAAACCATCCTATTTCTGAGCCGACCATCCTGAGGCTATTTCTGAGCCCACCACCCTGAGGTTATTTCTGAGCCCACCACCCTGAGGCTGTTTCTGAGCCCACCACCCTGAGGCTATTTCTGAGCCCACCACCCTGAGGTTATTTCTGAGCCCACCACCCTGAGGCTGTTTCTGAGCCCACCACCCCGAGGCTATTTCTGAGCCCACCACCCTGAGGCTATTTCTGAGCCCACCACCCTGAGGCTATTTCTGAGCCCACCACCCTGAGGCTATTTCTGAGCCCACCACCCTGAGGCTGTTTCTGAGCCCACCACCCTGAGGCTATTTCTGAGCCCACCAACCTGAGGCTGTTTCTGAGCCCACCACCCTGAGGCTGTTTCTGAGCCCACCACCCTGAGGCTATTTCTGAGCCCACCACCCTGAGGCTATTTCTGAGCCCACCACCCTGAGGCTATTTCTGAGCCCACCACCCTGAGGTTATTTCTGAGCCCACCACCCTGAGGCTGTTTCTGAGCCCACCACCCTGAGGCTATTTCTGAGCCGACCACCCTGAGGCTATTTCTGAGCCGACCACCCTGAGGCTATTTCTGAGCCCACCATCCTGAGGCTATTTCTGAGCCCACCACCCTGAGGCTATTTCTGAGCCCACCACCCTGAGGTTATTTCTGAGCCCACCACCCTGAGGCTGTTTCTGAGCCCACCACCCCGAGGCTATTTCTGAGCCCACCACCCTGAGGCTATTTCTGAGCCCACCACCCTGAGGCTATTTCTGAGCCCACCACCCTGAGGCTATTTCTGAGCCCACCACCCTGAGGCTGTTTCTGAGCCCACCACCCTGAGGCTATTTCTGAGCCCACCAACCTGAGGCTGTTTCTGAGCCCACCACCCTGAGGCTGTTTCTGAGCCCACCACCCTGAGGCTATTTCTGAGCCCACCACCCTGAGGCTATTTCTGAGCCCACCACCCTGAGGCTATTTCTGAGCCCACCACCCTGAGGTTATTTCTGAGCCCACCACCCTGAGGCTGTTTCTGAGCCCACCACCCTGAGGCTATTTCTGAGCCGACCACCCTGAGGCTATTTCTGAGCCGACCACCCTGAGGCTATTTCTGAGCCCACCATCCTGAGGCTATTTCTGAGCCCACCACCCTGAGGCTATTTCTGAGCCCACCACCCTGAGGCTGTTTCTGAGCCCACCATCCTGAGGCTGTTTCTGAGCCCACCACCCTGAGGCTATTTCTGAGCCCACCACCCTGAGGCTATTTCTGAGCCCACCACCCTGAGGCTATTTCTGAGCCTACCACCCTGAGGCTATTTCTGAGCCCACCACCCTGAGGCTATTTCTGAGCCCACCACCCTGAGGCTATTTCTGAGCCCACCACCCTGAGGCTATTTCTGAGCCCACCACCCTGGGGCTATTTCTGAGCCCACCACCCTGAGGCTATTTCTGAGCCCACCACCCTGAGGCTATTTCTGAGCCCACCACCCTGAGGCTATTTCTGAGCCCACCACCCTGAGGCTATTTCTGAGCCCACCACCCTGCACCCAATGTGTCATGCCCTGAGTAGGAGGACAGGGGTAAACATAGAGCAACTATCTTTAACCCCCACACACTGACACACGCCCCCACACACTGACACACATCCCCCACACACACTCTACAGAACC